>NC_034595.1:33178474-33179501 GCF_900095145.1 Mus pahari | reverse complement strand
TGAGGAGTGGTATAGCTGGGTGTCTTAGTCAGGGTTTCTATTCTTGGACAAAACATCATGACCAAGAAGCAAGTTGGGGAGGAAAGGGTTTATTCCGGCTTATACTTCCACATTGCTGTTCATCACCAAGGAAGTCAGGACTGGAACTCAAGTAGGTCAGGAAGTAGGAGCTGATGCAGAAGCCATGGAGGGATGTTCTTTACTGGCTTGCCTCCCCTGGCTTGCTCAGTCTGCTCTTTTATAGAACCAAGACTACCAGCCCAGAGATGGCACCACCCACAAGGGGACCTTCCCCCCTTGATCACTAATTGAGAAAATGCCTTACAGCTGGATCTCATGGAGGCATTTCCCCAACTAAATCTCCTTTCTTTGTGATAACTCCAGCTTGTGTCAAGTTGACACAAAATTAGCCAGTACAGTGTGGAATACTGTATTTTATGAAATGTACAAACTCAGGATTGATGATACATTGACAAAGTTGTTTAAATTCCTCCAATATATTCTCATGACAATATTAGATAAAGACAATATCTTCCCAAAAAGAAAAAAAAAAAACTCTACAACTTGGACATAGAACATTCCTGCATGACTCTATCCTGTTATATAAGATATCATACTTGTTTTAAAGGGAAATTCAAGTAGGATTCACTAAATAAATAAATACATAAAAATAAATAAATAATAAATACAAAGGGGGATGACAAAGGCTTTACAATTACTGACACAAAAAAGGTGGTCGAGACTACAAATATACTTGTGCTTTCTATTCTTAGCCTCTAATATTGCTAATTCTGAAAATTGCTGCTGCCAGATTCGATGTCTCGCAAATAGCAGCTCTCGCACTACAAATTAGCATATATCCAATGTTAATTCATCGCTTCTAGTTTTGCAGGACCACAGATGAGGATGATAAAAGCAGATGCCTGACATATGGCAACAGATGGGTCAACACATTAAAGAGCTGCTGGGAATAGAATGATTTGATTTCGTCAATTTATATCAAAAAAAAAAAAAAAAAAAAACCAAG
>NC_034595.1:33170573-33178463 GCF_900095145.1 Mus pahari | reverse complement strand
AAAAAAAAAAAAAAAAAAAAAGGTGAAAGGATAGAAGCGGACGCCATCCAAGCAAGGCAGGCTTACTAGCCTACTAATCTTCCCAGTTCTTATGGGTCCTTCAAAACTATGGGACTCGCAGTTTGATAGTGTGTTTCATGACACAGTGTCAGTCTTATTCAGGGAGACAAATTCATAAACAAACATCAGACTGTAGATAAGAACTTGCTACATGGCAGAATATGACAGTTGGTGGTGAGAATTATTATAGCAGATGGTACATAATGAATTCATCAGGACATGTCCAGACATCAGCTCCCAGGGCCAAGTATACGATTCTTGCTCATGTGATTGCCTAACCTAATATGACCTGAAATTTTTCATTTGCAATATTATACTTATTCATGCCTTTCATTATAGTGCAGACATAGGAAAGAGTAACGCATACTTTGACTTAAGTATGACAGCACTGAGACACCCTGAGATAGAAGTCTGTCCAGAGAAGTAACATTACGTTATTGTTCAGGAGTAAGGGAAATTCCACCATTACTTGGAGGTGGTTCCATAGTTGATCACAAGGGAGCAAATGGTGCCCACACAGTGAAAACAAATGCCTGGATTTTGTTGGGTAGCATTTTTTTTTTTAATCACATCCTTAGCCATGACTGATGTCAAATTATATACTTTCTCTTGGGTATAAAATTTTTAAATGAAGTTTTGTTTTGTTGATTTGATTTTTCCCTGCTAGGTCAAATTAAAACAAAATAAAACTCTTAAACAAAACCCTTATAGAATTTCCTAAATTAAAACAAAACCTGTGTACTTCCCCTACATCTGTACAACAAAAGCTCATCTTTCACACAACCACTCAGGAAAATATGAGATGCTTTTATGGCAATTAAAATCTTGGCAGACACAGCTTCAAAATCTAATCTGTATTGCATCGAGACTTCTCTGACATCAGTAAAACCACCTGGCTTCTCTGGTCTGTGTCTTTCCCCCGGTTCTGGATCATGATTGCAAACCAAATGCGGAACTCGTCTCTTAATGAGTTGCCTGCACTGCTTCTGTTCAGAAATCAGACTGCTAAATTCTCACTGCCACTTTATTTTTTTTTTTCTTCCAATAACAGCAGGGGCTGATTTTTGCAATTATCAGAGTTCACTGCTCTGGAATCAGGGTAAGGAAGGACCTGCGGTGAGGTGCTGAGTTCTGCAATGAGGTGAAGTTCCCTTCAGTACTGCTCCAGCTGGGGGCAGAGAACGTTCTGTTCTGCCAGCCACGCACTGTACAGTCAGAGGAGCGCTGTGTTATTTTCCTATCGGTTTTGGTTTATCATTTTATAGAGAAAATTTTAATTTTCGGGGTAGCTTTCATACTGACAGGGATATAACCCAATAATAATAACAGTGCAGACAAAAGCAAGTTATCTTTAAACAGCTTTAGTGTTATATACTATAACTAATTCACAATGTATGTCCTTTTACCTACACTTAATAACATCCCTAAATGGTAGCTGTTTTCTTCAACTTGCAACATGCTGTACTCTTTTACAGAAAAAAAATTCAGTGAGACAAGAGACACCTCCATGAGGAATTTGTCATGTAAAAACAATGCTATTTATCCCTTGGGCTAAGAATTATTTGGACATAACATGAATGTATAAAATATTCATGAAAATTGAAGTCTAAGAAACAAGTTAAACATGTAATACTATAGGGTTGCACACATAAAAGACAAATTTTCAGGTAATACAAATCATGTTTGAGACAGTAACATAGAGAAATCAGAGATGGCTCATAACTTCAGAGTCTTGGCTGCTCTTCCAGAGGACTCAGATTCAGTTCCCAGCACCCATAGGGGTGGCTCACAACCATCTGTAACTCCAGCTCCAGGTCATCCCAACGCCCTCTTGACCTCTCTGTCCACCAAGCATGCAAGACAAACATGCAAGCAAAACACACACATACAAATAAATAAATCATTTTTTTTATGACAGTTACATGGGGGAAAACCTAAAAAACAATATCAAGCAAAGGACTGGGTTCCCAGAAAGGATAGAAATGGCAAAGCATATCTTCTACAATGAAAACAACGGCAGAAGAAAACACCCAAATGAAATGAAAGTGCCCTCAATAAAATATGCAGGCTGCACAGGGTGATCAAACTGGTGTGCCTCCTAGGAGTGGGGAATTATGGAGCTGTGTCATTAGGATGATTGAAATATTTAAGTTTTTTCCTTTAGAAAACTAAGCCAGGCAACTTTATGGAGTTTGTATTAGGAAGCCACAAAACCATTATAAAAGTGGAATTTGAGTCAATAGGAAGAAACAAATATTTTTGAAGTATTTATATCATATACAAGTTTAATAGTCTTGTTTCTACTCTCTTTCCAAAAATACGCCGTCATGGTTTACTTGACCCCACATTTCATTCCTCAGAAATCAACAGTGTTTTCATGTTTACGGCTGGTTCAAAAGTATGCCTATTAAAGATACTAGATGTAAAACACATGGAAACAGTTTATCTCCAATGAAAAGAAATACAAGAAAATGAGCAAGCTTGCAAAAGCATCCCTACCTCCATTCGAAAGCTTCCCTAAAATAGCAACTGGAATTGGTCCTTACTGATATTCAGCCACACTCAAACTTCTTAGTTTGGCATTCTCTTATTTAGGTTTATTCAACCTTTTTTTATTAGTCATTTCCACTAACTCTGAACACACAATCTTCTCTCTGTCTCAATCATTCTTATTATAGTTTCACAGTTATTATAGTTCTCACAATGCCTGATTTCTTGAAGCTATTTAAACAATCACATGTCTCCTCAAAGGGACACTCTTACAAATTAAGTACCTTATATTCATCTGTTCCTCCAATGCTGAATTCCTGTACTCTCTTAAATTCTAAAGCTGGGTAAACTGGATATGGTTCTAGCTAAGAGAGAATGTATTATCTACTGAGAGATCCACAAATGAACAAAATCAAAGCCAACATTAAGCAAAATGTAACTAATGGTTTGACCCTCAGGATCATAAGTCAGAATTAACTATATGTGATATGGGAGCTAAGGTTGGAAGGGAGGAAAGAGACAGGCCAAAGGCAAGCGAGCCTTCTGAAGGGTCTGAGGACTGGAAATGGGGTTCCAGTTGGGAACTGAGGTACTAATGTGTGGCTCCTGAGCCCAGCATCAGATAAACACTTATGAAATAATAGTTTTCTTTATAAAAACAATAAAAACACATGCTTTATTAAAAATACCTTGGAGATTTGACAACAATTTTAATACCCCAGAAACTAAATTATTTAATAATAATCCGTGCCTTGTTACCTGATTCATTGTAAGCAACCTGAAACCCATGTCTCTAGTGTTATCTGTAGCCTGTGAGGGGGGTTCATCACAGGAATCAATATTTCTGATAACTAAAAATGTGTGCTGTGTTTATGTCGTGCCTTCTGCTGAAATATTTCCTGAGGCAGAGATGCAGAGCCCCATCTAGGGAAGATCCTTACGTTGTTAAATGGTGTGCACATGTGAGTTTTCATCTGTGTCTGGTCCAACAAGAAGTGAGGATTTGGAAACATGTATATTAACTGTGGATTTTATGAATATTATTTAGGTGAAACACACAGATACCTAGCTGTGACAAAATTAATTCCTATAGAATTTTGTAGGGCACAGAGCAGGCAAGTAGATTTCTGTTGGACTAATTTTCAAGAGTATGAATCAATCTGACTTCCTAACTTTAATTCCTTTCTTTGCTCTTGGAAGAGTTGATACATTGGAGCAGCACCACATACTCTACACATAAGAGTAACTAAGAGGCTTAAGATGTTCAGGTTGCCTCTTCTTACTGCATCAAAACCAAGTCAATGATTTAAAAAAAAAAATCGTAACAGTACATTCCTCTGTAAGAACTGGGTGGAATCCAAATGGAGTCCATTTGTCTCGAGACTGAACGCAAACAAACATGACCCAGCAGTTCATGTGGTGAAACTCCAGAACATTCCCAGTAGTGATGCTGGACTTTTGGAATTAAAGTGTAAATGGAAATGAATTTCCTCTATTTATATTGGCCAAGCCCTGACACCTGGAGCAAACAGTTTTGGAAGTGGGGGAGCTGGCCTGTCTTTATCAGTGTGAATTCCCTCCACTTCTGTATCTTCATTTCCAAATCAGCAGTGTGAGAATTAAATATTGCTCCTAGGAGAGTTAACTAATGATAAATGGTTATGAGTAAGAGTTACAGCACAGCTGATAATCCCTTTGGCCCACTTGATTTCTGTTGCCAATGAAGATGATGGTACAATCTAATGACCATATCCAGCACTCACAACATGAACCTAAATTATTGCAGACATCTTAGAAAATGTTTTCAGCTTGTTCCATGCACAGCAGTGGAGAATGGAGATTCCATCACCCTTTGGTATGCGATTACACATATAGGTTGATATGTGGTGGCTTATGATTTCCCAGGCTTCTAAAGGATGACCATTTAAAGATGGAGGTGAAGCAGAGCTCTGGAATTTAAAGATCCACTACTAAATCCTTTTTCACCTAGTTTGAGTTCTAGTAATAAGACATGAATCTGGGTTGATATTAAGTCCCGTGTCTACTAAAATAAGACTCCTTGTATTCTTGTCCACTTTCTCTACTGGCAAATCCACATGCATAACGACCATAAATGGATGAATTATACAGACTATCCCTCACATATCTACTACAGCTATTTCCAAGTTAAGTTTTAGAAATTTTCAAATAAGGGATGTTGATACAAGAACAGTTACTACAAGGCACACACAAAAGGCAAATCTTAAAAATAAAATAATGCAGTTATGAAGAGGATCTATAAAGGATAAAATGCTATTTGATGGCCTGGAATTTTCAGGACAACAGTCTTTGGTAAACACTGATTTTAGCCAAATTAAAGAAAATTAAGTGTAGAGTTTTCAAGTTCTATCTATCTATCTATACATATATACATATGCATGTATGTATATATATATATATTTGTATATATATGTGTGTGTATATATTGTTATTATTATTAAATGTAATCCTCCAAGCAAGGCTGCATTTTACAAGCCACATGTAATGTAGTGCATGTAGAGAGTTTAGTCCTACTTGTTTCACTGCCTTCCTGACCAGTAACTAGAGTACTAGGCAAAAAGTCATTGACAGACACAATTCTAAGACACATACTATATGCCAGATATATACTATAACCACTGTACTGAGATATAGGCCACAAATGTTACACTCGTTGTCTAATTGTAATTGTATAACCTGAAGAGTGATGGAGACACAGGGAAAAGTACTTTGAGAACTATGGAAATGGTTCTTAGGAGACACATGCATCTCAAAAGAGACATCATTTTGCTACTGTTGTGAATCATAATGTAAATAACTGATATGCAGGACCTCTGATATTTGACCCTCGTGGGAGAAGAGCTGATTGATATCTGGCCTCTAGAGGTTTAGTGTTCCACCACTAAAACTTCTAAGGACAAATCTGTATTCCATGGGGAAAAGTGAGATATGTTAGTGATTATTTCATTATTGTGCAACAGCATACCCAGGAGAGGCAAAAAAGACACTGCCCACACAGAATGTCTGCCTTGGGCAAGTCCTCATTAAGTTCCTGAGAAGCAGAGCCACACAGCAATATCATACTTGGTGTCTTTAGAGATTTAAGAATCATTTGTGGGGAGTGTGTGTGTGTGTGTGTGTGTGTGATAGAAAGAGGGAGAAGGAAGAGAGTTGGACAGATATAAAGTTTAGAGGGCCCTAGGTAAGCACAATGCATTGATTTGGTCCCTGTTTATTTTCAACCTTTAATAAAAGTCTAAAACATTTCAAAACAAATGAGTTTTAAATGTCTGCCATATATTTAGAATTTTTCCTGTAGAGGATTTGAATTAGAAAGACTGATTATAGGCAGGAAAATTCCATGCAGTGGTACTTCTCAGAAGGCAAAGCCTGACGATTTGGGGAAAGGCATTATTCACACAGCTGTGTGCAGACAAAAATATCCAGACGGAAATATACAGTTACTGGTTTCGTTGCAACACTAGATTATGTGATGGCCATTTTAAATCTTTCTAATTAATATAGTTTCAAATGAACACACACATACACAAATAGACTGATTCATCGAAACTCCTACCAATATTATGATCCCAGAGAGAACATTCAAGAAACCTAGTGTTTCTCTTTCTACCCAGTCATCTTCCCCATGTGGACCTTGTTTATGTGATGATCACTACAAATTTTCTGATTCAAATACCTCAATATAATGTGTCCAAGCCACACTGCCCTCATAATGTCCTGGTTCCAGACTGAACAGTAAGCCAAGGACAGTTCATACCCTAACACTATCTAGATCTCATGTGCAATTGTCAAATTATTACTCCTCTACAGCTAAAAGTGTGCAAACTGCAGCAGGCATCTTTCTTTCCCTATGCATACTAAAGAACATGAATTCTAACCTTTTTGTGTCTCTGTTAAATTGTTTCTTTACTCCCAAACCTCAAAGTCTCATTACAGAGCAGGAGAGAATGGCAGAAGTAGATGTGAGTGCTCTCTGTGCAGGGACAAAGAAGAGCACTTCCTTCCAGGCCCCATACCTAGCCCCATGGTTACCGAGATAGGCTGTATCCAAAGACAGAGTGGGACCTACAACCAGGAACAAATTCTCCAACACTCTTTCAAAAGAGATAGAAAATAGTTTTCTTATTTCTTTTTTATGTCTACTGCCACAATCACAGACAGAAAGAGGATGTTGTAGACTGTGATCAAGAGCCTAGTTCCAAATGCCTGGGCTTGGCTGGTGGGCCTGTGTTCTTTGTTCTACTCTGGAAAAGTGCTGCTGGCACACTCCAAACATGAAAGCTGGAAATAGACTGAGGTATGCTTTAGTTCACAGTAAGCTCTAAGGAAATGGCTAGATGGTTGGGAGACACAGGCATCGAATCGATTAGTTACAGCGATGTCCTAGAATCAACTGTATTGTAGGAGAAAAAAAATGAGCCAATAACCAATTGGGATTCAGGATCTAATGCCGCCACATCAGGAGTGGCAAATGATGAGACATGTGCATTATTTTGTCAGACTTTCACCCCACGGAAACCTTTTACCAGAGGCTCATGAATGTCTTTTAAACGGTAACAGTATTTCACTATAGAAAGGTTTCTGTCAGTTCAGTCTTTATCTACCTATAACTCATTAAGTTTTACAGTGTGACTAACACCACGGATCTAAATGAAAAAACCAAGTTATAACTGAGGGGCCCCATGTGCATTATCTCTGCGATGCAATTTATAGTTTCATTGTAGAGGCAGAAGACTAAAGTGTAGGTTTTGATTGTAGCCTATGAGTCATGTACAGTCCTAAAAAGAGTTTCTGTACCCTTAATTATTTCTAATCTTCTGGTCTTGGCAAGGATTAATTTTCTGTCTAAAAACGTTTAAATTGTTTTCTGGGAGCTGAATGCTTTTTTTTTTCCTCATCTACTCTTGCCAGCAGTATTCAGGTTATCCTGAACCGCTGCATGGGAGGCTTTGCCACCACCTCAGAGCATTTGTCAACGCCATTGTTGCCTTCTTTGCATGGACCAGATATGGCACAGTTATTTTATTTATACTTTTGGACTTTGGCTTTGCTTTCATTTGTTTATGACTATCTCTGGTTCTTCCCTCTTAGAGATAGAAAGTATTTAGTTTTATTATTATTATTATTATTATTATTAGTAGTAGTAGTAGTAGTATATAGGAGCCCACACTAGAGAGAGACTTTGGACATTTTAAAGAAACTGAATTTTTTTTCGGGGGGCATTCAAGACAGGGTTTCACTGTGTAGCCCTGGCTGTCCTGGAACTCACTCTGTAGACCAGGCTGGCCTCGAACTCAGAAA
>NC_034595.1:33168321-33170138 GCF_900095145.1 Mus pahari | reverse complement strand
AGGGTTTCTCTCTGTAGCCCTGGCTGGCCTCGAACTCAGAAATCCGCCTGCCTCTGCCTCCCAAGTGCTGGGATTAAAGGCATGCGCCACCACTGCCCGGTGTGGTGTCATTCTTGAGAATGACACATGCTTCTTACCACGAGGCTTCTCATTGTCCATGATAATGGTGAAGTAAGATAGACTGGCTAGTGAAGAAGCCCCCTGCATCTTTCTTCCCAGGTCTGAGGTGTCACTCATGCACCATATGCCAGGCATTTTTACATGGGTTCTTTGGGGTTGAACTCAGGTCATGATCATGAGGTAAGCCCAAAACCGACTGAGCTATTTCTCAGTTCTGCTGAACTTTTAGTAATGACACACAGTGATAAATGTACAGAAAAGGTAGACTTTTATACAAATCTATGGTGATTTCTTTTGGATATACTTCTGTAGCATGGCAAGGTCATGTAGGGAGTACCTTTTATCTCTTTAGAACAATAGCATCAAGCTTATCAAGGTACTTTCCGCACATCCCACCCACAACGAAGCATCAGGGACCATTTCTTCCAGCATACAGATGAGAGGTAGATAGATGGTTAACATAAATAAAGGAGGCATAGAAGCCTACTTATTGGTTGAACCTAGAAAAGTACCTGCATCATGAGCTTCTAAGAGTCATGAATATACCTGAACATGATGGCACATACCTTTAACCCCAGCTCTCTTGAGGCAAAGTTTGGTGAGTCTCTGTGAGTTCAAGCCAAGTCTGCTCTGCATAGACAGTTACATACCAGTTAGGGCCATATAGGAAGATTCTGATGGGCTAAAAATCTCTGCATACTGGTATCGAAACTTCTTATAGATTCATCTGGAACTCCAGTTCATGTTCATTCATTCTCATTCATTCTCTCTCTCTCTCTCTCTCTCTCTCTGACGTTGTACATCGTGGTGCGCACTAGGCTCCGCACCACGATGTACAACGTCCACCAAGTGCTGGGATTAAAGGCGTGCGCCACCACTACCCAGTGAAACTGAATTTTTAAAGTGTTGAAGTTTTTGGTTTTTTTTTTTTAAGATTTTTGGGACTTTTTAAAGTTATACTAAGGTTTGTTTATACTGTGATGCTAATATATCTTGAGGATAAACAAGAAAGAAAACATTAAGCTTCAATGCTGACATGTTTGTCAGGTTGACAAGGGTTCAATTTGCTACGTTTGTCTGTCTGTTGTTGATATGACACGAGTCGTAGTCGTCTAGGAAGAAGGGGTTTCATCTGAGAAGATGCTTCCAGCAGAACGGCCTATGAGCCCAGGGGCACTTTCTGGATTAAGGATTGATGTGGAACAGCCCAGCTCTCCGTGGGTAGTTCTGAGTTACAAAGAAAAGAAAGCTAAGCAAGCCATGGAGAGGAAGCCAATAAGCAACACTTCTCCATGGCCTCTGCTTCAGTTCCTGCTTTGAGTTCTTTCTGTAAGGAACTCTGCATGATGGACTGTAAGCTATGAGAAGCAACAACTCCTTCCCTCACTAAGCTGCTTTTGATCATTGTTTCATTTTACAGCAAGAGAAAGCAAACTCATATAGTGTACATTTATTCTAGAGGTTCTGTTTCTGTAGAAAAGTCTGACTAATATAACATGTATCTATAATTAGTTTCTCTAGTAGATAAATAAATGAACCATATAAATAACATTAACGTTAATAACATCAACAATACTATATTAATAATGATGGCTCAAAATTTGATGAGGGTATATATGATGCATGTGTTTGTGTGTGGGTAGGTGCATTAGTATGTGCACGAGTATGGAGGTCAGAGGACAACTCCTGGTGTCATT
>NC_034595.1:33147626-33168187 GCF_900095145.1 Mus pahari | reverse complement strand
TCTCTCTCTCTCTCTCTCTCTCTCTCTCTCTCTCTCTCTCTCTCTCTCTCTCCCCCCCCTTCTTTCTCTCTCTCTTTGTGGTGTGTGCGTGCGTGTGCATGTGCACGTGTGTAGGACAGATATCAATGTTGTGTGAATTTTTTTCTATTGGTCTTCACCTTATTTGGGAGACAGGGTTCTGCACAGAACTTGGAGCTCACCAACCCAGCTAGACTACAGGGTTATGGGGCCAACAAGCTATATGGATCCTCCCCTCTCTTCCCTACCCATGCTGGGATTACAGGCTTTACTGCTGAGGCTTTAGATTCAGGTCCATAGGGTTGCTCTGAAAACACTGTATGCATTGTGCCACCTTCCCAGACCCTGACTGAGTTTAAGAGCCCCTTCCAAAATCTACCAAGACCCTGGAAAGCAGAGGGCTACCATTTGAATAGTAAAAGTATGACATTGAAAGAAAAAACAAGGGGATGGTAGAGATCTCAGCTGTTAAGAGTTCTTATTGTTCTTGTAGAGTTTTCTTTCCCATAACCTACAGGATGAATTACAACTCTCTGTAACTTCAGTTGAAGTGGGTCTGGAGGACCCAATGATTCCATCTCATACTAACAGATGGTCATGGACTCCAAAGACTTTCATATGAACCTTAATTCCATAGTTGTGCCTTAAAAACTAAAGTCTCAATGCAGGAAAACATCTTTTTAATGTGGTTCACATCAAAGGAGGATAGGAGGTATATTTTTATGTCAGCACAAGATGAACATTCTGAGTTTAAAATTCCCACACAACTTGTAGTCTTTTTTTAAACAATGCAGCATGCTCCTGTTATGCAACCTGCAAAGAAGGAAATTCTTCCAGAAAACGTTCTTACGATGGGTGTGGTGGTGCATTCCTTACGCTTGAGCACTTGAGGGGCACAGATAACCAACCACCTTTGAGTTTGAGGCCAGTCAGGGTTGTACAGTGAGACCCTGTTTCAAAAAAAAAAAAACAAAAAACAAAAAAGAAAAAAAGAGAAGGAAGAAGGATGGAAAGAAGGAAGGAAGGAAGGAAGGAAGGAAGGAAGGAAGGAAGGAAGGAAGGAAGGAAGGTAGGTAGGTAGGTTGGTTGGTTATTGAACCAGCATCATGGCTTAGCAGGTTTGATAACCTGAGTTAAAGCCCAGGACTTACAAAGTAGGAAACTAATTCCTGAGTTGTCCTCAGTCTCTCTCATACATGCAAGCTCGGACATTAGTTTGTGAAAGGTTTTCAAGTTATATGTTTACCTTCTATGAGCTTCTAGCAAAGTGACATTAGAGCTGCTGTCAATTCAAGAGCCACTCATTATGCAAGTATGTCTCATAAGATTTACTTATGAGCAGATACTAAAGGAAAGGACATCCAGAGACTACCCCACCTGGGGATCCATCCCACATGCAGACACCAAACCCAGACACTACTGAAGATGCCAAGAAGTGCTTGCTGACAGGAGCCTGATACAGCTGTCTCCTGAGAGGCTTTGCCAGATCCTGACCAATACAGATGCAGATGCTCACAGCCAACCATTGGACTGAGCACACATGGAACCTAGTGGAGGAGTTAGGGGAAGGGCTGAAGGAGCTGAAGGGGTCTTATCTGGCATCAGTGGGAGTGATGCCCCAGTGTAGAGGAATACTAGGGCAGTGGGGTGAGAGTGGGTGGGTGGGTGGGTGGGGGAGTACCCTCATTGAAGCAGGGGAAGGAGGATGGGATAGGGAGTTTGCAGTGGGGAAACCAGAAAAGGGGAAAATATTTGAAATGTAAACAAATAAAGTATCCAGTTTTAAAAAAAGGAAGATTTACTTATTACATTCAAAATACTAACATTAAATGGCCATAAACACAGGAGCAGCTACTCCTGGGAACTAGCTGTCCTCCATGTCTTTATCCCTAGGTTAAACCCTTAATTTACATGGTTGCCAGGGTCACCTTATGAGTCAGGAGGGCTTACCCTTATGAGTCACACCCACAGCCAGGCTTCCCTGTCTCAAATGTAGCATCTGGCGCCCGCTGACATGTTGGCTTGTAATAATTTTCTGGCCAAATTATATTCCTATTTTATCTTTTCAACCATCTTGAGAACTCATTAAGGAAAATGTCTCCACTTCCCAGCTTCTACCTAGAGGCAACCAAGTCATAAAAATCTCCATGCCTACACTGAAGTGTACCCAAAGCCAAGTGTGAGACTAATAAAATTAAAACTTGCTTTTAAGGGAATTTTAAAGTTTTTTTTTTTCATTACAAAAATAAAGACACCATTTAAAATAGGGAGGGGGCATAGTAAAAAAAATTATTAAGAAGAATATCTATAAAAGTCAAGCAGAAATCTATTTCCAAGATTTTTTTCAAACATTTTAATTTGTGTTCTGGTATCATTTATGATTTTTTTTCTTTCAAAAAATTAAGATTTATTGTTTGAGTGTTTTGCCTGCATGTATGTATGTGGGTACAGGGAACTGAACCAGGGCTCTCTGCAGAAGTAACTGCTGAGCCACCTCTTGAACCCATTTTTTTCCCCTATGTGTATTTGTATCTAGTCCAAGGCACGGGTCGACAATGAGCTGCAGTGCGTGATATGTTGTAGTAACAAAGTCCAAGCCACTAGCTTCAGATTTCTATGCTCACAGACATAGAAGTCTGCAAACTATGGCTCCAGATATGGACGTCAGGATGCAAGGTTTTCATGTCAGCTTTCACAATGGCACCAGCCTACCTGAAGACGTCAAGGGTCTGCACCTGCGAGAGCCCTGACTGGGATCCACAGGGTCACTTCTCCTACTCCACAGCAGTAACCTCAGGACCATGCATTAGATCCCTTGTAACTTCAATCTCCTAGTCTGTTGATTGCCCCGATTATCTTCTTCATGTCAAATTTGCCACAGAGTAAATCTATGAAAATGGTTTTCATTCTCAAGCCGGAAGTATGATACAACATTTTGAAGTCGATTAACAACATTTTAAATAACTCATAAAGAAAATGGTTTAAGCTATATTACTCTGGATTACTAAATATTTAAACAAAATTTGATAGAACTGACCTATACTTACTGGAAGAAGATTTCTGATATTATTAGATTATAAAATATAGTCATATATAATGAAATCCTCATCTAAGAGAATTGTTTAAAATGAATCTTTGTATATAATGTGGGAAGAAAACGCCAAACAAAGAAAGTCTCTCAAAAATAATATTGTTTTATGTGTGTATATGTTTGAGGCCAACGGCATGTACCATTGTGTGTGTGTGTGTGTGTGTGTGTGTGTGTGTGTAGACCAGAGGACAACTCTTAGGGATAGTCACCTACTTTTCACATGGAGGATCCAAACTCGAATTCCAGTTGCCAAGTCTGGCATCAAGTGCCTTTACACACAGTCATTACAAGAACCCCAATATTGACTTTTTAAAAAGAAGATATTTTGTTCTTGTTCCCTAAGGTCAAAGGCAGTACACACATACACACACACACACACACACACACACACACACACACACACGATTACCGACTAATAAACGAATCCGAATTCACAACAACCCCTGCCACATAGCCCAAGGGCTTGTTCTGTGAGTTTCTTATCATTTTATGATGTAAAATGCTAAGCTGTCACAGATTTACAAGGGCTAAAGTATATTTTTAAAAGAAATTTCTGGAATACAGACCAGTGTGGTTAAAAAAGCACAGTACATAAAATCAGGTGCCATAAGTTCAAATGATAATTTTGTTCACTAATTAACTGTGTGGTCTCACCCCATCTCTATGCTGAGGCAAAAGGTTTCTTTTCAAGTGTGAATGAAAATACCTCCTTTGTTGTAGTCTAATCTGAGGTGCAAATGATACGACACACATTACAAGGAGCTGAGAATGAACAAATACTATTGGACAGATTTTGTTTTATCATCTACATATTTTATTGTGTTGTGTTTTTGTTTTTTTTTATGACAGGGTCTCACTGGATAGGCCTGACTGTCCTGGAACTCTCAGAAGTCTGCCTGCTTCTGCCTCCCAGGAGCTGCCAACCCTCACAGGCTTCTTGGGCAAATTTTGTATCAGAGGCCCCAGTACCTACCTCCAGCTTCATAATAAATTTCACATGCAATTCTACATATAATTCTCTTATACTGTCAAATTTCCTAATCGCTCAATTCAAAATCAGAACTGTTTGTATTGAAAATTTTGTTCCTTCCCCAAAACATCCTTAAAATTACTTAGATTTTTTTTTTTTTTACCTTTTGTATCCAATTATGCTTACAAAGGTCTTTATCAATATTTTCCTTACCCATGACACTATTTGTATTGTTAAGTAGGGTTTCAACATGAAGGAGTTTGGCCCGAAGCGGCCTCTTACCCCACTTCAGTGTCTTTACCCAGCTTTCTGCCTTACCAGCCACCTTCTGGATTTCTAAAAGCAATGGCTACAACATTTACAGACGAGGATAAAAGATGTTATCCATGGAAGCATAAACGGAGATGACAGGGGGCTGAGGGATGCTTCAGGGGGGTTCCGAGGGACGTGTGCTTGCCTCACAAGCATGAGGACCAGAGCTAGGGTCCCCAGCCTTCTCACAAACACCCAATGCATTCCCGAAATCCAGTGAACAAGCTGGCTAGCTAGACTAGACACGTGGACGATGGATGCCTCAATACATAAGATGGAGACGGAGGGAGGAAGACACATGGTGTCAACCTACACGTGTGCCTGTGTATAGCTAAAATGAATATGCTTCCTCTACTTCCTAAATGAAGCCAGTGTTGCAAAGATTTACTCAGTGGAGACCCTTATTAGAACACAGTGTTTACCCCAAAGCATGCATCATGACACGCATTTTTCTTAGTCTACAGACATTGAGACGACACAGAGAAGAAATCCGGTGAAGACTCATCAATTTATTGTGATTGTCCACTTGTCTTTTTAAAAACTAACACCAGGGTGCTGGAGAGATGGCTAGGCAGTTATGAGCACTTGTTGCTCTTTCATAGGACCTGTGTTTACTTCCAGCACCCATATGGTAGCTCACAACTACCTGTCTGTAATTCAAGTCCCAGTGCATACAACACTGTTTTCTGGCCTTTAAAGATACCAGGTATAAATGCAGGGTACAAACATTCATTCAGAGAAACCATTCATAAACATGTAAAATAAAAATAATTTTTTAAAAATACTGATACATCATGATCATCATAAATAGCAAGATATATCTGAAAGAATTTTTATCAACTTGGACATTTTTCACTAGGAAAAAAATGGATGTCTGGCAGATAGTCTTACTTGAAAATGACCAATTTTTCTTATATAGAATTCAATACTACAAATAAAAATCATATAAGCATAACAGATTTGAAAGTCCTTAATGGACAAATTTATTAATTGAAAAGGTTTTTTTTTTTTCATTCCTGTATTTAGTTTGTGACATGTACATACATGTGCACGTGACGCTATGGTGCTTGTGTGGAGGTCAGAGAGCAACTTGTGGGAGCTGATTCTCCGTATGAATCCTGGGTATCAGATTCAGGTCATCCGACTTAGGAGCTAGCATCGCATTACATCCTCTGAGGCCAGTGGTTCTCATCCGTTCTAATGCATCCAACCACATGTTATGGTGATCCTAAACCATAAAATTATTTCATTGCTATTTAATAACTGTAACTTTGTTTCAATGCAATCTATCTGACATGTGATGGGCCTGGACCTTCAGGTTGAGAACCTCTGCCTAGACCAGTCGTGACTCTGAACTTGGTAGATGTTTGAGATGCTTAGAGTCTAAGAAATCTCTCCTCCTTTATTTTTTTATTGCATATTTCAGAGCTCAGTGCTAAGATGTGGTAAGTATGTAATAAATATTTGTATTGATTAATATGTATTTAGGCAGTGAGATATGAATAGTAGTAAAAATAATTTGCAACGCACCAAGTTATTATTATATTCAGTTACATGTAGAAATATACATATATTTCAATATCTGGAACCTTTTCAAGTGGTAAGCAAGTACGGAAGACATGAAGGCTTCAAGTAGACCAGGTTTAGAGATCTAGTGAGGGCCTTTAAAGTAATACTCTACAGTCTTTTGATAGGTCATGATCTCTGAAGACTGTCGTTTTGCTTGGAATTTATCATTGGGGTCTCCCTATCACAGAAAATAAAAATGGAAGGAAACTTAGATGTGAACCCCCAACAGACTACTCTTGTAGGAAGCCCTTCAACACTCCCCCTCCCCCTGTTGAAAATTTCCTCCTCTCCAAGTTGGTAGAAAATGTAATTGGTTTGTGGCCATTTGCTTCAAAAGTCTTAGAAAGAGGTAATTTCTTCCAATCAATTCATCATTGTAAAGATCACAAACTGAGATCTGTAGAGGCCAAGACTCGCCCAAGAGCTCAAGGCAAATGAATGAACGCTTTAGTGTAAGCACATCAGGAATAACGAGTCTTAGACCTACTTGACCCGTTGTTCTAATCCGAGGTTCACAGAAACGAGGTAGAGAAAACAAGTGCTGATTGAGGACTAGAGGAAAGGGTAGGAGGCAGTCATTAGCAAATCCCTGGGCTCGGGGTCACCTGCTCTCCAGGATCAAAACAGTGAAACAAGCCATTCACAGGCACATCAAGGGCGAGGAGCCATTGTTTTCAGAACCAGCTGTGGCGAATCTACTCAACAGTGGCCTTGGGACAGCTGCAGCTGCTGCAACAAGGGGAGGGTGGAGGAGAGCAAACTACAGCAGGCTGCAAGGACCCCGCCGCGCCACCTCCCGGCCAGCTGGGAGGCATTTCTGCGCTAAGAGCATTGGACTAAACAACCCTTTGAACCAAGGCAAAACATAAACGGCTCACAGCAGGCCCAGATCTGCGCAGTAACTGCTGGCCTTCAGCAGGCTAGTGCGGGAGAATCTGTGGCTGGCAGCTGCAGAATGGTGCGCACGGAGTAGCACTATCAGAAAGTAGAGTAGAGCCCAATGAACTGCCAGGGTACCCCGTGACCGAGCAAAGTCCTCAGGGTTCAAGCTTAGTCCAGAGGCGCGCTCCCGCTCACCTCCTCCCAGCTTCTCCCCCCCCCTCCCGCCACCCCCCGCTCCTGTGCCACACTCTCGGGTCCCAGGCCCTGGATCCCCAGGTCATCTCTGACGCATCACACTCACCATCTCCTGTCTGAGGATGTGCAGTTTGGTTTCTAGCCTCTCCAGGGCGCTGGGGTGGCTACGTCGTGGAGAGCCAGAGGCAGGGGAGGATGAAGTCGAGGAGGACACGGAGGGCGCGAAGCTGCTGCAGCTACTGCTGCTGCTGCAGCTCCCACCAACCCCGCTGGGGTCCGCAGCCCCTTCCCGAGGCGCCGGCTCCTCCCCGCGCAGCGAGCGCGCTAGGCTCTCGGGCACTTTGCGCCCCAGCTTCAGCTCGATGTCTCTGAGGTCTGGCAGTGGGCCGTCTTCCATGACTCTTTGCGAGGGGCGACACTGACAGTAAAGGCAGAGGGCGCGAGGAGGCGGCGGCGGCGGCCTGGCGGGCTCCGGAGCTCAGTACTGGGTTCCCCTGGCCGGGCCTGGGTCCCCGCGATCGCCCGTGCGCTCCATGCCCCAGGCGCAGTAGGCAGAGCTGCACCCGGCTGCAGTTTCAGGCTCTGCCGCTCCGCAGCCAGCAAGATTAGCCAGATCGCTTCATTCCTTTTCTCGCTGGCCACTCCACCGCCAAGTTGAGTTAATTGATACTGCAGAGAAGAAGGGCAAAAGCTAGTACGTTATACCGAGAGACCCAAGAGAGAAATGGAACCTGCTCGATGCGGGGAAATTCCCATTTCAAACTGTCCATTCACATCCCTGCGCCGTTCACGGTGCCCATCTGGTATTACACCACACAGAATAACGATGTGGCCACCCTCCCGGGTCGTTTCATTTTCCAGCCATATGTCGCCAAGGATCAGACTATCTTGGACGGTCAGGAAAAAAAAAGATCTCTGCTCAATGAAAGAAGTGGTTTCGTCCTGTGTGTATGCGGTGTAGACGCATTTTAAAAAAGAAGAAGAAGAAGAAAGAAAAAAGAAAAAGACAAGGTTAGCTTAGCTGGGGTTCAAGGGCTTCCTGGTTGCTGCAGCAGTGTCTTTTCCTTTTAGGCTGTCTCATCCAAGTCATTGTGTTCCTCCGAGCCTCGGAAACTTTAAACTCGACTGGCAGGTGGACCAAAGCAGAGCCAACCCCTGTACCGTATGTCACAGACAAGAAGGGCAGCAAAAATCTTCCCAACCCTGATGCTAAGAAACTGTCATGCAAGTCCTGCCTCAGCTGAGCGTACCCATATTAGGTTATTAAGTTAAAAATTGTCCTGCTAAAGTCCCCTGACAGCTACAACCTGTAGAACACATTTTTAACATTAGAGGCAGAAGAATGGCTAAATTTTATGTCGTTTTCCATCCTCTAACTTTCCTAAAAGCCAATACACATAGCATTAGAAATCTTTTTTTTTTTTTTTTTTGGTTTTTCGAGACAGGGTTTCTCTGTTTAGCCCTGGCTGTCCTGGAACTCACTTTGTAGACCAGGCTGGCCTTGAACTCAGAAATCCTCCTTCCTCTGCGTCCCGAGTGCTGGGATTAAAGGCGTGCGCCACCATGCCTGGCAGCATTAGAAATCTTGCCCAATAACTCCAGAAAGAACGTGAGAAATTCAATCGATAAATAGTTCAGTGAATGGGCCGGGCGTGGTGGCACACGCCTTTAATCCCAGCACTCGGGAGGCAGAGGCAGGCGGATTTCTGAGTTCGAGGCCAGCCTGGTCTACAAAGTGAGTTCCGGGTCAGCCAGGGCTACACAGAGAAACCCTGTCTCGAAAAACCAAAAAAAAAAAAAAAAAAAAAAAGTTCAGTGAAGTTGAACAAATTTTTATGTATAATTTGATTCTCAAAACATTCAATATTATTCATATGTTTGATGTTAAAATGCATTTAAACAATAAAAAAAATTAAGTAAAAAATGGTTCAGTGAAAATGTACAAGAAGATATAATTGTGTTACCAATATTCCAGTATACTACCCCAAGCAGAAATGAAGAATAGACTAACCAGAGCATGTATGTGTTTGTATATATCTGAACACTGAGGGCGCAGGAGAATTTTAAATGGAAGAAATTGCTGAATCCTTCCTCTTTAATTATGGAAGAAAAACTCTAAGAGTAACTAGTGAAATCATACTTGTTTTCTTTGATAATTTACCTATAATTTGCCGCTATTTAGGAAGAACCACAACCTTGTAAACCATTAATCTGGAATACATCTACCAAGTAAATTAGCATCAAGTACATAGATCACAAGATTGCTTGAACATTGTATTTGTGTCAGTGAGAGTTGAGAATAGTATTTTCAACCCACTAAACTATAATTTTAGGTTTCCATTGAAGTATTTCCAAGTTGATCCTTTTTTTCTGGGACCTACTGGTTTGTGTCCTCGGTTCATCTGGCCTCCTTGCCCATTCAGCTTTTCCATTCCAAACAACATAGATAAATGGAGTTTGGAGTTTGTTCATGTCATTTTCTCATCTAAGAAACCTTAAAAGGAGAAAAACAGAGGCCTTCTGAAGGAAATATCACATGTCAGGGAAAACGTTGCTGAAATTGTCTTGTCAATAAGCCAGACCTTTGCATGTGTTAACTGTTTTTAAAATGAAAAAAGGAAAAAAAAATTAAATGTTGTAAGTTAGGTGGCTCATTTCAAAGTCAGAACTACCATTTATGGAATCAAACAGGGACCAACCTAAATTGCAACTCTCCCATAAAACTGCATGCATTGTTTTAAAACTGGCAAACCACAAGTTCATTGCATGAGGATTGCACTGTGGCATGTAATTATGGACGCTTCTCATTTGAGTCACAGACAGCTTTTTATTATAAACTGTACAAAGTCCAACTCAGAGCTGAATGCAAAGTAACCCTTGTGGGTTCAATATCTAGTTAGATCTTCGTTTAACAAGTCATTTTCCAGCTATCATCAGTGAAGTACCTATCTGTAACTAAGACAGAAGTTGACCTTATAATAAAAAGTATATGATGGCCGGGTGGTGGTGGTGGAACGTGCCTTAAATCCCAGCATTCAGGAAGGAAAAGCAGGAAGATCTTAGAGTTGGAGGCCAGTCTGGTCTCCAGAGAAATTCCAGTACAGCCAGGGCTACACTAAGAAATCCTGTTTGGAAACAAACAAACAAGTGCATTGCATATAGTCAACATTTTGTTCTGGTGAAATGTAAAACATATTTAAGCATTTAAAGAAAAGCTTGGTTATGTTAAGTTTTTAAAGTGTTCTTTATGATGCCTTATGATATATTTGTTTAAAATAGAAATGTTTTGAATGCCCAGTTTGGGGAACAATTTAGAATTATAATCCTTACTAGGCCTATAATAGAATTTGGTAGACTTTTCTTCTCTGTGGTTTGATATGATGGTATTTCTCATTCCAAATTTCTGAAAATTGGATTTTTTTCTTTTTTTTTAAGTTTTAGTCTTGAGTACATTTTATGTTCATCTTAAAGATGTATCTATGAGGGCTGGTGAGATGACTCAGCAGGCAAGAGCACCCGACTGCTCTTCCGAAGGTCCTGAGTTCAAATCCCAGCAACCACATGGTGGCTCACAACCATCCGTAACGAGATCTGGCGCCCTCTTCTGGAGTGTCTGAAGACAGCTACAGTGTACTTACATATAATAAATCAATAAATCTTAAAAAAAAAAAAACTAATTAAAAAAAATAAAAGCTGTATCTATGTATCTCTGAGGAAAATGTATGAGAGGGTTGGCCAGTAGTCCATGCTTTGATGTGGGAACTAAGACATAAGCTGCCACAGTGAGCTCTAGATGGGCAGTGGGCAGGATATAGCGTCCCCAGCCGTGCAAGAGGGAAATCAGGGAGAAGAACAGAGACAAGGACAGATTGACGCACCCTGACCACACTCTTTCAACAGCTCCCCGCCCATTCCTACTGATCCAGCGCAGTGCTTGCCAGTGCACTGTGTTTATCCAGGCCTAATGAACTGAAACAGAACTGTAAAAACATTGGCTTTGTGTGTGGCAGTTTTTACGCTTTAGTAGGTGATAGGTCTGGGGACTGCATTGACTCTGACTTACATTAGTCTTTCTACTTTATTAAGGTGCATACATGAATAAGAATGAATGTTAAAAGTATGGAAACAGAGAGACTGAACTTCCTCTCCTGTTGGATTGTGTTCACAGAGAAGAACAGGCCTCTTATCTATTATAGAAAATCCCTGTTGGTTGATTAAATAGGAGCATTTTTGGACTCAGATAACACAATCTCAAAGAATGTGCTGGTCACATCAATCTGAGGTGAGACAAACTTCTCCCGTTCCTCCATAAGAACCCTTCGTGGTCAGAGAGTGTGGCGAGTGGGGAGGGGGGGAGAACCTCAGAGCAACAGCCAACTCAGCGGGACTTGATCGATCCTGTGGGTAGCACCACTCCTTTCTTAGTCTGCTGCTGGCATTTTGGTTAAACAGGAACGCCCTACCACCTTTGCTCTGGCACTGACTGAAACTCTGCCCCCTTCCCAGCTCCTGCTGGCACAGAGTTCAAGGACTTAGGCAGTCTCTACCTGAGACTCCACTCTTCACAGTGCAAAAGAAAATCAAGCTGCCAGCAGGGTCAAGTTACCCTTAAGAGTTTTAGGAAGGAACTATTTTATTAAATAGGTATCATGTTCTTTGGATCTTTTATTTAAAAGAGTAGAGCTGCTGTGGTTGTAAATATTTGTGTCCAGCTTATAGGCGGAACAAGGAAGGTATCACGGCAGAGTTGAAAAATGTTGACCTTACCCATATATAGGAGAATTATATGTCTACTAAGGCCACAGAAGTTTTATCTGGTCCATTTATAACACCATTAAATGGCCTAATGATTTTGTTGCTGGTTTAGATCTGTTTATCCTGCAAACATCATTGAGTTTACTACCAACTTGAGCAAGCTGTGCATGTGACAGCTATAACTCTTGTCATCTATCTACTTACTTTCCTGTTTATGTTTTATCTTCTGTGTATCTGAAACGTTTCTCTCTAAAGAGTACAATGCCTTTAAAGAGTGCTCTTTGAAATCTAATTAATATTTATAATCAGAGCTAGCCACTTCCTGAAGAGATTTAGCACATAATACTAAAAGTAGGTCACTAGCATCTAAGTCTCCCTTATCCCCACTCTACAATCCCTGTTAAATCTCACTTTGCCTGTACGCGTGTCTGGTTTCTCTCTTTCATGCTTTGTTCAGTTTTGGGTTTTTGTTTTTTTGTTTTTTGTTTTTTGTTTTCCAGACTGGACTCAGATATAGAAATCTTGGTAATTTCCTCTTAGCCATCACAGTGTGATTTAGAGGATGACAGTTTTGATTCTGTTTTGGTAAATGTTTACAACAAGCTCCACGCAAATATGCAAGTGACTGATTTATAACATTCTACAGTGGTATAAACACTTCCGTTGTATCAGTATAGCAATCTGAGTCTGAGTGAGCAACCTGGCTCAGTTGGGGAAGGGTATGCGGTAATATAGGTCAATATAGCATTTCCACTGTACAGGTCAGATAGTTGTAAATGACTGTACTGTTTCTGTAAATTACAATAGGAAATTACTCCCGTAAATAAATATATTCAAGAACATAGAACAATCAAATGTCAAAATGTAGGAAATGATAATGACATTTGGGGATTTATTGTATTCATTTTCATTTACCTAACCAAAAGTTTACACAATAATGATTTTTAAATAGTAGGAATGTTCAGCAGAGGGTTTGCAGAAATTCCTAGAAATTTAACAATAATCTCTTGCAAACTGGTATGGGCTAGCTCCTGGACACTTCTGTTTCTTATAATTGCTGAAGGGAAATCACTGATGTGGTGTGAAGTCCAGTTGTTACCAATACTGTGACAGGAGAAGCGTGTAACACTTCAGAAAGCTCAGGAAATCAATTGCTTATGTTGGTTTCCTTGGACTGCCATAAAATTGCGCAGAGAGGCTTGCTTAAAACAGTAACAATTTATCATTTCAAAGTTTTATAAGCTAAACGTCCCAAATAATGGCCAGCGTGTCCCCTGGCTTGTGCCAGCACAGCTATGACCACAGCCTTCATATCTGTTGCTTCTTTCCTCTGAGTACGTATCCAAAACCATTACTTCTTTAAAGGACACCATATTGGATCACAGCCCCATTCACCATATCCCAGTGTATCCCAGTGAGTGATAACTGAAATCATCCCATTCCTACCTAATCTCTCACTCTGAACACTAGCTGAAAACTTGCCTTCATTGGCTACTGATGAGCCTTGCTGTGTGGATGTATGTGCATGTGTATGATTTTTAAAGCAGTTTGTGATTCAGTGAGAAAAATTTTATGATCATAGGAAGGCATGCAGAGTATTTGTATCATATATATATATATACATTTATATATATATTATAAAAGATCAGTACTATAATTATGTTCTCAGACTAATAAAGCAATGGTTACTGGTCATTATGTCTACCATATTTGTCATTTTATTTAAAATTTTTCATTATGTCATATCCCATTTGGGGGCATGTATTATAGTGAGGCTTTAATCTATATGAATCAGTAACAACTTTTTTTTTTTTTTGGTACCAGGAAAATATTTTAATTAAGAAAAGCAGAAATTGTTGTGATAAATTGGTAGAAAGTAGAAAATATTAGACAGAAATAGGTGCATTCTGAGCATAGGAATTATGCCCCACCCCTACAGGTGTTTAATGCCACAAACAATCTAGAACACAAACGCCTCTGTAAAGAAGCACTTTAAACTACAAAGAATGAAAAACTCAGTGTTCTACACCTAACAACCGAAGCAGAATTACTCAGTGGTCCACCTTTTGCCCTACATATTTGGGGGAGCATATTGTGGTAAGGCTTTAACTCAGGGCCTCATACAATTGAGGTCAGTACTTTCACCACTGAACATACATTTTTAAATTTTTATTCATGTCTTTTTCTTTATTTTCCTTCCTTCCTTTGCCCCGACCCCCACCACCCAAGACTATCTCACTATATAGCCTTGTCTGGCCTGTACCTTTCTATGTATACCAGGCTAGCCTTGAAGTCATAAGAGATCCACCTGCCTCTTCCTCCGAAGTGCTAGGACTAAGGAGCATAGCATCATGTCAGGCTGAACATATACATTTAAGAAATCAAAATACAAAAACAACTTAAATTATTTTTTTTTCTGATGAATTAGGGGAATTCATACACTGGCTGAGACAGAGCTCAAAAATATAAGGGACAGAAGAAATAAAGAGGAGAAGCTAGCTGGGGCTGATGTATAAGTGTCATGTTCAGTGAAAGGAATGGGACCTGGAAAGGCAGATCCCATTTCCTATGAACTCTCACACCCCTGGGAAGGACAAGGCCAACACCCAACGCCAGATCTGCATTTGGGAGAAGTCTAGATAGACGAGACAGTTTGGCTCCCAAGTGATGGCCGAAAGGGAAGTATAAAGGTATGAAACAAAGTGCTTGTGAAAGGGTGTCCCAGTGAAAATGTGCGCACTTAGTCCGTCCTGGGTCATGAGATTGTGACTTTATAGCCATGGAGACTGCACATGTCTATCGAATGAAGCAAATGCCAGGAGTGTGGCAATTTCTCAAGGAGAAAATATTAAGGCACCCTGACATTCCAGAAGATGAAAGGCAACTGCAAGGAGGTGCCTCAACCCCACCCCCTTAGTTGGCTCAGCCCCGCCCCACTCCCCTACCCCCACCCCCTTTGTTACTGTGATCATCTTATACCCAGGCCACTTATGGCAGCTGACTTTGTGGTGGTTGACCCTTAATTCCATAATAACCTTTGTCTGTGGTAGTTCAAACACTTCAAAGTTTAGTGTTAAAACATGCTTAGTTCTGTTTAATTTACATCATGCAGTACCAGAAAAGCATTTCATCTTTGGTTTAAATTTGTGACTCACTGTTGCCTCCTATGGGGCCAATGGAGAAGATATGATCAGAAATATCTGCAGAGTCATGACCTAGATATGACCTCGAAACTGGGTCGGGGTCAGGGATGTGTATGAGCATCTTAAATGGAATGAATGTGTTCTACTGTGAAACCTCTGGTTAAGAAAAGCAGAGTGTAGAATCATTCACTTCTTTTGCCTGCTATCAACTCAAGGTTGATTCCGTAAGTATTTGGAGCCTAGATCCATCACAGCAATGATTTGGTTGATGTATAACCTGACATTACATCACTCAGAATTGAATGTGAATAGGAATTGGGGAAAACAATTTCTAGTTTCCTGGAGTGTAGAGTCTGTTTTATAGAACTTGGGATTCTGGGTGTAATCAGAAACTTTGCTTTGTGTAAGTTAGCACCTTTCCTGCTTCTGTAAGTTCACATTGGTTAAAAGAGTGCATAAAGGCCAAATCATATCTGTCTGAGAAGGCTTGCATTTCACATATCTTTTTTCTTCTATTGAAAATAGGGTGTTTTTTTTTCATACAACATATTCTGATTATGGCTTCCCCCCTCTCTATTTCTCCTCGTTTATTCCACCTCCTGTCCCAGTCAGACCCAGCCCCTTTATGTCTCTTCCTAGAAACAGGCATCTAAGGGAAAACAAAAATATAAAATTTTTAAAAAGATAAAAATTAACATATCCAAACAGGATAAACAGAAGGGAAACAGCCCAAGAAAAAGCCTGAGAGACAGAGATGCTGAGACCCGTTTATTTGCAATTACTCAGGAATTTCATAAAAACATAAAACTGGAAAGCCATATTATATTCAAAGGACATGTAGGATAAAAATAAATAAAGAATGTAAAATTAAAAGAAGACGACAAAGTCTGGACATGGCATTATGAGACAAGGAACTTCAGTGCCATTTGAGTACCTTTTCTGTCTTCTGGTGGGCAAGCAGCCTGCTTTTAAGAGTAATTTGTTTCCTCGGTGAGAGTCCCTCGGAGAAACATAAATTTTCATTTGCAAGTGGTTACCCATTAGAAATAGCAACTGGATTGAGGATATGATGGGGGAGGGGGGAGTGACCACTCCTCCTTGGAGCTCTAGGACCTCATGTGGAACAAGCCACACAGGCCCTGCCTGCACATGCTGCCTCCGTCTCTGCTGTGTTTAGAAGGCCTGATGTTCCCCATCCTCCCTGGCTCTTACAGTCTTTTTTCCTCCTCCCACTCCCTTTCCTCCTCCAACATGGTTCCCTAAACCCTGAGGGGAGGGATTTGATGTAAAGGATGTGTGTTTAGGAATGAGTATTCTAAGGTCTCTCACTCTCTGTGCAACATCTCTGTATTTGTTCCCATCTGCTGCCAGAGGAAGCTTCTGTGATGATGGCTGAGCAATAGATTGACCCATGAGGTATAGCAGAATGTTATTCGGAGTCATTTTTATTGCTATGTTCCTTTAATAAAAGGGTTGTCTTTGGTTTTTCCGTAGGTTCCTGGACTATGTAGTCTGAGGTTCTTGGTCACTGAAGCAGTGTCAGGCATGGGTTCCTCCTGATGGGGCCTGAAGTCAAAGCAGATCTTGACTACTCCCACAACCACTGCCCTAGCATAACTTGCAAGCAAGACACCATTATAGATTGAAGGATTTGTAGTGGGGTTGGCATTTACCGTTCTGATTGGATAGGGGCATTTCACAATGTTTAAACAAGCATTTTAATCAATGGTTAGACATATAAGGAAAAGAAAGAAGAACCAGAGGTTAGCATCCAGAGGCTGGGACAGGAGAGTAGCAGAGTTTGAGGCCGGCATAGGTTACAGGATAAAAACCTGTTTCAAAAACAAGCAAGCAGAAACAAACAAACAATAAAAACAAAACACAATAAAAACAGAACAAAAAACAAACCAATCAATAAAGAAAGGAAAATTTTAAGTGACGTATCACACTGTCAATCATTTGGCTATGTTCAGTAAGGCCCTTTCCCCTTTTCCCTTTGCTCTCAGTGGGTGTTCCCTTAAACATTCTTTTCTGCTTCCATCACAGTAATGTTTCAGTGTGCTCCTCAGCTGTCCTGAGGAGGAATGAGCAACTGTGAAGAGCTTGCAGGCTTAAGCAATGCATTGCTCTCCCTTACCATGCCTCTTCCTGTTTCTCTTGGTATTTCCCCCACTGCAATCTCCTCCCTCCAGTGCTGTGAATTAAGCCAGGGGTCCTGTGCATGCTATTTCCTCCAAGTGAACTTCCTGTTAATTCCCCTCCCTTCAGTTTACCCTCTCTTTTCTTCTTTCTTTCTTTCTTTCTTTCTTTCTTTCTTTCTTTCTTTCTTTCCTTTCTTTCTTTCTTTCTTTCTTTCTTTCTTTCTTTCTTTCTTTCTTTCTTTCTTTCTTTCTCTTTCTTCCTTTCATTCTTTCCTTCTTTCTCTTTCTCTCTCTATCTCTCTATCTCTCTTCTACCTCCCTTTCTTTCTCTTTCTTTATTTTTTCTTAATTTTACCCATTCTTGCTTCCTTTGTTCTGTCTTCTTTCTCTGTCAGTCTGTGTGTCTGCCTACCTGCCTGCCTGTCTGTTCTTATATTTCAAGTTTTTGACTATAAATGTGATGTATTCTTACTGGTTGAAGAAAATTTAACAGTTACCTTTTAATTCTGTTCACCGGTATTTATTATTCTGCATCTCATCATGCCTTCACAACTACCATAGAGCGTGTCCTCTGAAATAAAATTATAAATTCAGTAGGGGCTGGAGAGATGGCCCAGCATTTGAAAGCACTTGCTGCCCTTCCAGAGAACCTGAGTTCACTTTCAAGCACCTACTCAGAGACTTAAAACCATCTGTAACTCTAGTCCCAGGGTAACCCAGTGTCATTTTCTGGCATCTATATGCACATGGTGCCCAGACACACATGCAGACAAAATAAGGAGAAAAACAAAAGCAGCAAGCATATGCATAAAATAAATAATAAATAAAATTTAAGAAGAAAGTTGTTCTCTTACTATGTCACGCTCAACACAATCAGTGCTCGGTTAACTTCAACAAAGTTCACACAGCTGCACAGTTGGGAGGCATTTTATCTAAAGGTAAACACCTTTCTCTGGATCCGGAGATTGTGTGCTTAATGAGTAGTAAATGCTTTCTCTTTGTTGGTCATAATCTCCAGGGATCAGCTCCCTTCTTCCACCTGATTGCAACTCTTTACAGACATGGGGTGACTGAGAATACCAAACATTCTGTCACCCAGAACCTCTCCTTCCTGCCTCATCAACTTAGAGCCTCTGTTCTCATGTTTACTAAACCTTGTAGAACACATCTGCTCAATGGGCAAAGAGACTATTGTATCATTTTATAGTAGGGACTATGAGGGCCAGGAGACAGAGGCAGGCAGAGCTCTGTGAGTTCTGGGTCAGCGTGGTCTACAGAGCAAGATCCAGGACATCTTGAGTTACATGGTGAGATACCCACAGAGCCTGCTTCTCTACTCCCATGCCACACCTCACATGAAATAATCCAAACAAAAAGAATCACTGAACTTTGGGCTAGAGAGCTAGAGGCCTCAGGATTGAGAATGCTTGCTGCCTTTGAAGAGGCCCTGACTTTAGTTCTAGCATCCATGTCACCTAGCTGACAACTGCCTATTACTACAATGTTAGAGCACCCCATACACTGGTCTCAGTAGGTGCCTGCACTTACATGAGATACACATTAAAAAAAAAAAATAACATTTGAAGAGAGAATGTAGAAGTGCTTAGTTATCAAACAGAAGCAAGCAGAAAACCTCCACCAATCCTAGAATTCGTTTCATTTCTGTTGTTTGTTTGTTTGTTTTCAGAGAATACATCCTGTACACTGTGCCTTCTTTGCTCTTCTGCTTTCCCAACCTTCTTATGTCACGTCAGGGGTCCAACTCAGAGTCCACGCTCTGCCACCAAGCTGTACCTCCAGCCTGCTTGGAAAGTAGATATGAGTAAGTAAGCTCTGCTAAAAGGCATATACTATCTCTACTTGGGGAGGCAAATTGCTGTAGATCTTTCCGAATTCAACTTGCCTAAGAATTGCCAGTGTCCCCATATTCTAACAATCATTTTGTTTTATCCTTATATCACGATAATTACAGCAGAAACGAATGTGTCTCATTAATATTTTAAAAAACAAAACCATCCAGAGATGTAAGCGACTTAATGAAAGTGATCATTCAACCTCCTTACCTTCTTTGCTGTCTTGGGCCGGCTGTGCTGATATATTTGCCCCTAGTAGGAGCTTGTCTCCATGCTGATCCCAGGTAGCTGGCCTTGCTTCTTCTCTTTGTCTCTGTAATCCGCAATATCTTCTTCATTCTCTGTTACTTTATTAAATCATCTTGTGGAAAATTAAATGCCTCGCCGTTCTCAGATGATATTCCCATACTTGCTTGTTTTGCCTGCTGACCCTGGGATTTCTGAGATCAGAATCTCACGGGACTCACTTCGCTTCCCACCCGCACCAGTGCATTCAGAACGTACTTGGCTGCACTGACCTTTTCCATTCTGAGGACTCTTCTGTAGCCTTGGCTCATCGGCCTGTGATTCCATCTCGATTCTAACTGCTTTTCCTGTGAGAAGTGCTCTCTTCTCATCTAACTCCCAAGTTATTGCCTTTTTAAGTGCTTTTATAAAAAGTTATTTTTAGGACTTAAGTGACTCCATTGCCTCTAGCCTTACTCCAAGATTACCCCGACTCCCATTACCATGATGGATACAGCTTGGCCTCCAAAGCATGAACCATATTTTACTTATTCAACATAATGACCAAAGGCATCCTGAGCTAGTGTCTTGTTCCAGCAGAATGGCTTAGGGCCTTGCTGATAATGTCCTTCTGCCGGAAATCCTCACTTCTTGCTCATATCCAGCCCACTTCTCAACATCCCAGGCCCATTCTCCTTCCTTTCTAGTTTCTCTTCCTCTTCCCTATTTTTCTCCTTTCTTCCTACTTTCTTCTTTCCTTTCCTCCCTTCCTCATGTCTTGTATGTCATGGATTATGTTAGAACAAGAACAGTAAAGGAAATAAAACATTTAAAACAAGCAAACAAACAAACAAACAACCTGATTCCTGCTCTTCAGGAACTCACAGTCAAGTGAATTCAACCTGCAATATAACAATGTCAATGAAGTTCTCTACTCCACCGTGAGTCCACAAGCTGCTCACAGTTATCCGGATTCACATATAACTGAGATGGAGGGGTCAGTAGGACAAAGAAAGCATTTGGCTTTGAAAATGGAAAACGGAAAAAGGATTTGGCCGGGTGATGGTTGGTGGTGGTGGTGGTGTTGGCGGTGGTGGGGTGAACAACTTTGATCCCACACTCTAGAGGCAGAGGCAGGAAGATCTCTCTGAATTGGAGGCCAACCTCGTCTATAGATTAAGTTCAAGGACAGCCAGGGCTACACAAAGAAACTGTGAAAAATAACAAACAGTAGAAAGGAATAATGTATGGCTCCTGGTCCAAAGGCTTATAATCTAGTTAAGAAAGTAGAGATTTCATTTAAAATCTGACACATATGCTAATTCAGAACGATGTAGCTCAGAAAGTGGTCAAAGGAGAGAGGTATGTATTAGAAGGTATGTATTAGAGGTATGTATTAGAAGGTAT
>NC_034595.1:33131336-33147370 GCF_900095145.1 Mus pahari | reverse complement strand
TTAGAAGGTATGTATTAGAGGTATGTATTAGAAGGTATATATTAGAGGTATGTATTAGAGGTATGTATTAGCGGTATGTATTAGAAGGTATGTATAGAGAGGACCTCACGGGATAAACAGGGATGTTGGGGAATATGACTTACAATAGTGGTTAAATAGGGAAACAGTGTTCCACAGAATTCAATTCTATATCTTCGTATAATTTCTTTCTGTCAATAAATTTCGTCTGACCAACTTCTTGCAGTCTTGTCCACTAAAATACCTATGTCACTTGTCTGTTTTTACCTCCATCCGTAAGAACGGATCTAAGCAGTAGGACTGCTTTCTTGCTTCAATATTCATACTAAACCTAGCGCAGATCCCCATGGTGTGAACCTGAGCACCAATGAGTCACTCATCCTTTCTACAACTCACCTTTAAGGTTTCCAGTTTTGATTTTTACTGTAGGGAAAGCACATATGGAGATTAAGCCATGAAGATTTTATTTTATTTTATTTTATTTTATTATTTTCAATAGTGCTAGGAGCTTCTTCAATGTGACCTGATAGCCTAGCATTTTACCTTTCACTTTCTATTAGAAGTCCTTGGAGCTACCTATGCAAGACGTTATTTGCTTTTTGAATAAGACTATCAGCTTCCAGAAGCATTCAGAGATTCCATTTATGTTCAAATTCTGTACATACAGGTGAAGGCTACTAACAATAGCTCTAGTCTTCATGTTATTGTTTGCCCTCATAAAATATTTTTTAGACATTGGTGTTTCCTAAATATCATTTTCCTAAACTATACTCCCGAATACAAAAGTGAAAGTCATAGAGAGGGCTAAACTGGAAAAGAGTATAATTGGGCTTCAGAGTATCCCATGTGTCAAGCTTCCCGGTGACTTTAACGTAAGGTGCTTAACCTCTCTTAATCTGAGATTTGTCATCGCTAACATGAAACTATCTACATACATATCGTAGGACTAAGTGGCTGCTTAAGTTAACTCAGTCTAGTATTTTGCTCTGAAAAGCTGGCCTCTCTCTGAAGCTGGGTAAGGTGCGGGTCTGTGCATTCAATTACAGCATTCAGAAGGCGGTGAACTTGAGAGTGGGCCACCCAGAGAGATGTTCTCTCTAGAAAAGAATGGAATAAAGGAAATGAAGGAGGGATGGAGGGATGGAGGGGCAAAGGGAAAGAGGAAAGAAAGAAAGAAAGAAAGAAAGAAAGAAAGAAAGAAAGAAAGAAAGAGGAAAGGAAGAAAGGAAGAAAGGAAGAAAGGAAGAAAGGAAGAAAGAAAGAAAGAAAGAAAGAAAGAAAGAAAGAAAGAAAGAAAGAAAGAAAGAAAGAAAGAAAGAAGGAAAGAAGGAAAGAAGGAAGGGAAACAGGATGACCGTACAAGCTTTCCATGGCTGGAAAGAGAGGAGGGCGAGAGCCTCAGGATTCCTTCTGACTTGTATGAGAGACTCAGCTCTGGGCACTACTTATGCTCTGTGGCCTGATGTGGGGTACACGGGATGAATAAATTAAAAAAAAAAAAGTATTCTCTTCCGACCACAGTTTCTCCTCCCCCCTCTTCTTCTGTCTTCCCACCGCATCTGCTCCTTCATTTCCCTTCAGAAAAGTACAGGCCTCCCATGGATATCAACCAATCAAGGCATATCAATTTGCAATAAGACCAGGCACAAACCCTCATCAAAGCTGGACGAGGCAACCCAGTAGGAGGAAAAAGGTCTCCGAAGCAGGCAAAAGAGTTAGAGACAGCCTCTGCTCCCGCTGTTAGGAGTTCCACAAGAAGCCCAAGCTACACAACCATAACATATATGCCTTCAGCCTAGGTTAGACGCATGCAGGCTCCCTGGTGGTTAATTCAATAGATGATTGAACTCTTACATAGCAAAGGCACACATTCGGAGGCCCCTAGCGCTGCTCATGTGATATAAGGTAGCAAAGCAAACACTTCAGGTTATAGTCAGCTGCCAAAGTTTCCCCGAAACCAAGGCATGAACTCTGTTGTCATAGTGACCCAGCCACTGTTTGTGTTTTGTTTGATTTCAGTCACACAAAGCGCCATCTACTTTACAGAATCAGTCTCTCTCCCCTCCCTTTCTCCCCCCCTTTCCTCGGTCTCTGTCTCTGTCTCTGTCTCTGTCTCTGTCTCTGTCTCTGTCTCTCTCTCTCTCTCTCTCTCTCTCTCTATCTCTCTGTCTGTCTCTCTCTCTCTCTCTGGCAGAAAGTGTATTATGTCCCATCTCCCTGCCACAGAACAGGAAAGTTGAACCAGGGTGGATTAACATGAAGATGACTACCTTTCTGCTCTATTTACAGCTTATGTTATTTTGGGCCAGATAGTGAGCCTGAGAGGTCACCCAGAGGATACCAGAGATAGAGACTACCTCAAATTTAAGAAAACGGGTGTGTGATGCCCTCCCCACGCTTCTGTCAGTCACTTGCTATTAACTCCTGCTCTATAGACCACCAGTTATTTTATACAACGTCCATTTCTTTACTAACACACAAGCAAAATGAAAATGCCTTCGAGTACAGACAGAATGGGGAAGACGTAGAAAGTTGACCTTCAGATAAAGTTTTGAAAGAAATGCTTATCACTACATGAAGGTATAGGTGTGGACACATGTGTAAAAGGGGGTCTTCTTTCTTCCACTAAAAAGAGAAGGCAGGGGAGTCTATACTCTCTTTGCTTCCAGAATTTGGTCAGTGCTGGAAAAGAATGCCCAGTAGATGTTTATTGAATAATGTATACAGCATCATCAGAATTCAGTTACAGATGCTGTTAAAATAAATCATGCCATATAGCCTTGCTGGCTTTATGAGTGAGCACATGAGAAATTGATAATAACAGATTTTAAGGTCATTTCAACCATGAAGCTATTCTCGCTGTGGTTCTAACTGCTTTGTCTCCTTGTTGAGTTGCAGACACTTTACACATTTTAGTGGCTTCAACTATAAGGAGGACTAATGTCATAGAGATGTAAATCAGCTTGTACAAAGTCACATAGAAACAAGCTATTTGTATCTGACTTCACAAATATTTCTTGTGTGCCATCAAACCCTAGATCACTGACAGTTATTATGGTTTAGATAACAAGACGAATGCACATGTTTGCTTACATATTTCCCCTCCCAGATACAGGTAGGACCTCAAAAGCTCAGGCTTCAATCCACATTACTGCTGTAGAAATGTTGAAAAAGACCATTGGAAGGGGTTGGGGTGGGGTGGAGGGAGACAGATAAAGTGGGCAAACACAGGAACTGATCTTGCAACTTCTCTTGGCTAGTAGATGAAAGCAATAAGATAATGTTTATAACCAAAGAAATTTGAAAAAAGGAAAGAGTTTAGTGTCTAGTTTGGTGAAGGCATGGGAGATAGCTGCATCTACTAGATCCTCACAAGGAGAGGAAAAACAAGTCAACCAAATTGATCTTGGCACCTGTTTAGATGGGACTCAATCAACACTCAAGTATTTTCTGCAAGAATTTCTTTGGTATACAGTGGGCATGAACGTGTCTCTGCCAACACATAGACAAGAGTGACTAGAATATTTTCTATCCATTCTAAAAAATATAGTGGCTCACATGTTAAAAAGCAATTATGAAAAAAAATTGGAAAATTTTGACTAAAGAGTATCAACATTTTTTTTGTTATGTTTCTGTTTTTTCAACAATACAGCAAAAGAGGAAAAGCAGTACCTTAGGTTAGGTAAAGGACGTCCTAAATCTCAGAGAAGAACGTTGGTTACTCTTTCCCCAAATTTACTTAGCTGTGGAATTCCTTTTACATAAAAACCCCTTTCATGTTATTATTGTGTATAAATTGCCTTCTGCGAAATACTTTCCTACAGTTTAAGTAAAAGCAAGCAATAGACATTTGTAATCAACTGTAATGACTGGTAGGGAACCTGGCTTGATACTGTAGCTCAGGAACAAAACTCTTTCCATGCCCTTGTTATCAAGGAGGTGATTCTTGCTGTACCAGTGGTGAGCATTTTAATGTGCTCAGATTCAATGGACAAATTGAAGATGTATTTTAAGGAAACATGATAATTAACTGTTGCCCACTTCTCCGAGTTTGTAAGTATTTGCTTTACAGTGCCCTCCACACTTGCACAGGGATCTCCACCCTAATCCGGATACACCATCAAAGTCAAAATACTTTTGATCCTTAGCAGGAGGGATAACTTTAATTTTTCAGGGACCTTTGCCTCATACTGGCCCCTTGGCTCTTGTGTGACCATACCAGAACAAGCAAAAGTAGGGCTTCTTTTTAAGATAAAGAACTAACCTGTCTTGGCAAGCTCATTTAAAAATGCAAATGCTCTCCTAGGAGCATAAACAGTTGAGCTACATTTTCCAAAAGCCCCCACAGAGCTGAAGAGCAGGCAGAGTGCCAGGCTCTTCACTTTGATCTTTGGCTAATTTGATAGGATTAAAGGGGAAAAGAATAAGGAAGGAAGCTGAGGGTATGGACCAGCTTGAAGTTGAAAGGCATGGCTACAGCTTCCATAAAGGAACCAAAACACCTAAAGCTGGTAAAGTTCCAGAATTACAGAATCAGAAATGTGGGTGGGTGGGAAGGTAGAAAAGATTCCTTATAACATCAAGGGATCACCTTGGAAGTTTATCAGGATCCCTCTAGCTTGTCTAGGAACATGTTTACAAACAGGTTCAGCAGTAAAGAAAGCCAAGTCTAGTTTATCCATCTCATCTATGAGTGTCAAATGCTTAAGTGGTCTTCTAAACACAGAAGAAAGACCTACTGCAAAAAGCAGGCACAGTGTAACACACCTGTAATCTCATCAGGACCAGCCATCCAAGGTGATGACCCTTGGCTACACAGTACGTTTGAAGTCCGCTGGGATACATGGGAATTTGTCTTGAAAGAAAAAGAAATAAAATGTTCCTATATATTAAAAAAATCATTTAAATTTCAGCCTGAATAAAAAGGGGGCATTTAACCCTCTCCTGAAATGCTATGGGCGTTATGGAGTAATGTCCTCAGCATTTTGAATCAATATAAATGTGTTTATACTCATTGAGTATGTCAACACTCTAGACGTGATGAGTTGGGCTTTGATGACTGTCTTAGGGTTTTAGTGCTGTGAACAGACATAGAGACCAAGGCAACTCTTACAAGGACAACATTTAATTGTGGCTGGCTTACAGGCTCAGAGGTTCCATCCATTATCATCAAGGCAGGAACATGGCAGCATCCCAGCAGGAACTGTGCAGAAGGAGCTGAGTTCTCCGTCTTCGTCTGAAGGCTGCTAGCAGAATACTCACTTCCAGGTAGTTAGGTTGAGGGTCTTGAAGCCCACACCCACAGTGACACACCTACTCCAACAGCTTCTAATAGTGCCACTCAGAGCATGTGCAAATCGTCAAAATGACCCATTTACACTTAGGAGCTACGCTCTATCTCTGAAGAGGAGGGTGCTGTCTCCACACATCCATCAGGTGCTGTGTGTAGACTAATAGTCTCCTGCTACCTGAAACCCTACACATGCACAGCCGAGTGAATCTGGGCATCTTCAGCTGTGTTGGGAACATGCGTTGACTGACTGCCATTACAATTTAGATACATGCAATTCTAGAGATATAATCTTAAAAGCATAGAAAGTAATCAGAATCTTGATATGAACTTAACTTTCTCTTCTCCTTATAGACTCATCTGTATGTGATGCCAGTGTGTATGTATGTATGTATGTATGTATGTATATGTAAATGCCCATATGGAAGCAAGCCAAGGAGGAGTGGTATTATTATTATTATTATTATTATTTTGAGACAGGGATTTTCTGTGTAGCCCTGGCTGTCCTGGAACTCACTCTGTAGATCAGGCTGGCCTCGAACTCAGAAATCTCCCTACCTCTGCCTCCCAAATGCTGGGATTAAAGGCATGCACCACCACTGCCAGGCAAGGAGTGGTATTCTTGAAAGAAAACTTGAGAGGCATTGTATAAAAATAATAGAGATAGTTATATTGGAAGTATAGAACCTGAACATCTTCATATTTAAGATTAATACCGTGTAAAGACGAAGTCATCATTTATAGCACAACTTTATACTTGTAAATTACTTTGGAATGATATTTTGTGTATCAGGATAAATGTGGAGTTGTGGTTGAGGGGAAGAATGGAGCGGAGCCTAGTTCCGAAGTCCATGTCTTCCCTTGCACACTAACTGGGTGGGAAAGAAGGAAGCAGAGACTGGAATGGGTGGGGTCTACAGGATTGCTGTCTGACTGGGAGTGGAGAGAGAGAAAGCCACTTCGAGAATCTTATCATTACAGCGCAATCTTTGAGATGATCGTAGGTTATTCACATACCTTTATTCAGTGTAGCCTTGTATTCATAGGTTTTATTCGAGTGACCCAAGGCGCTACATAATGAACTTAGGAGTGTGGGAAGGGGATCTTCTTCTGGGTGAAGTTTCATTGGCTGAGGCTTAGGGTACTGAGGACACCTCATTTGCATGGAGAGGCATCACAGGAAGTTGAATTTGTAATTTCCTCGGGGATTACTCAACATTCCTCAAGTACTGTGGGTTGGGCTTCCCAGATCAGGAGGAGAGGAAGTCCTGCTAAGAAAACAGAGTCCTCCATTTTGTACGTGAGCGCAGGAAAACTGTGCAGACATGGTAGACGACGCCTTAGTATCGAGGTGCAACACGGAGTAAGTACACGTAATCCCATGTGTCCCTCTGAATAGAACCCAAACCCTCATGGATTCATAGAGCCTCTGTATGAGCACTTAAAGATCATAGTAGTTGCATTAAGAAAGGGAGGAAAGGAGCGGGGCGTGGTGGCGCACGCCTTTAATTCCAGCACTCCAGAGGCAGGCAGATTTCTGAGTTCAAGGCCAACCTGGTCTACAAAGTGAGTTCCAGGACAGCCAGGGCTACACAGAGAAACCCTGTCTCAATAAACAAACAAAAAAAGAAAGAAAGAAAGAAAGAAAGAAAGAAAGAAAGAAAGAAAGAAAGAAAGAAAGTGGGGGAAAGCCAGGCAGGTTTTATTTCCAGCACTTGGGAGGCAGTAGCAGGAGAATCTCTGTTGAGTTCAAGGCCAGGCTGTAACAAGTTCCAGGACAGCCAGAAATACACAATGAGACCTCTCAAAAACAAACAAACAAACAAACAAACAAACATAATAGTAGCAAAATTTTAAACAGAGTAAACAAAACCACAGACGACCCCATCCTGTGATTCAGACTACAATGAAGACTAAGTATGTATCTGTAACCAGATAACAAGTGATTAACACCAAAGATGGGAAGGGGGTTTGGTGGTAAAAGTGCTTGCTGCCAATCCAGAAGTCCTGAGTTTGATTCTGCAGCCCTTCATGGTAAAAGGAGAGAACAAGAGCTGTAATATAGGCAGGAGTGTGTGTCCTTGCACACACATACACAGGAGTGGACACGGAGGTGCACACACACACATGCATTAATTACATAGATAAATGCAATTAAAAAATAATTGTCCTCTTTATTTTATAAAATGTGACTGAACAGACCCCTGGAACAGGAAGACCTGGAGAAACCCTTGTATTTTCTGTTCTGTTTTTATTCGTAGCCTCCTTCTGTTCTTTCCATGTGGTTTTTTTTTTGTGAGCCCATTCCTAGTCTGGTAACTTGTAGCCTTTGATCCAGGCAAGGTGACGATGGTGTAACCTCCAGACTCACACACTGATCTATGAATGGGCATTCCTCTGACCAGGTCTTACAGAGAATCAATTCAACCAAGTCTATTTTGGTGCCAGTTTTGATGGGGCTCAATATACATTTGTGCATTTCGTGACCAGTGAAGGAGAGAAAGTGGGGGAATACTCTGCCACCCCTTTTATCTCTTTTAACCTTAGTGGTTAACTTGCTGATAAGAAATGTTCAATACAAGCTAGTGCCATGACTTTCTAAGTTCAGGACCAGAAGAAGGACCCTGAAACTCAATAAGTCCTTGGAGAAACTAATAAGATCAACACAGGAACATGATTCTACAAAGTGTGCAAAAACCCTTGGCTCACCCCCAGTTAGGATTGAATCTAATGATCGAAAGCATGGGTCAGAGCTTTTTTTTTTTTTTTTTGATTTATTTATTTTATTTTATGTATGTGAGTACACCGTAGCTGTACAGATGATTGTGAGCTTTCATGTGTTTGTTGGGAATTGAATTTAGGACTTCTGCTTACTCTGGTCAACCCCAATTGCTCAAGTCAACTTTGCTTGCTTAGTTCCTTCTCGCTCCAGCCCAAAGATTTATTTATTAGTATAAATAAGTACACTGTAGCTGTCTTCAGATTCACCAGAAGAAGGTATCAGATCTCATTATGGGTGCTTGTGAGCCACCGTGTAGTTGCTGGGATTTGAACTCAGGACCTTCAGAAGAACAGTCAGTGCTCTTACCCACTGAGCCATCTCACCAGTCTGGATCAGAGCTTGTGACAACAGATTCATAATTTGTAGTCAAATATTAACACACCAATGACATTGAGCAATAGAAGACATTACATATCAAAACCCACAGGTAGAGGGTATGAGAAGAATCTAACCAGGTTCATAAAAGAGCAAATCAACTTTCACCAGAGTAAGATTTAAGATTATACAAGTTAAAAGGAAAAGTACAAAGGAATCTCTACGTTCAAATGGCAATCAAAAGAAGCTGGAAGAGAATCATTCACATCCCAGCAGGACTCAGATCAAGAAACCTCATCTAGAGATGTGGGAGGTGGGTGGGGAATAAAAGAGGAGACTCGCATAAAAAAGAACAGATAAGTTCACCAAGAGGACCTGGCAGCTCTAAATGTATATAATTTTAACAGCATAAGCTCAAAATACATGAAAACTGGAAGAATTAGACAGCAACAACAACAAAAAAAGGCAAATCTACAACTTCAGCTGCAAAGTCTTCATTATGTGCTTCTTAGTAACTGCTGGAGTCGGAGATAACACAGGCAGAGTCAGGTGTGATGGAGCACACCTTTAATCCCAGCACTCAGGGAGCAGAAACATGTGGATCCCTGTGAATTTGAGGCCAGCCTGGTCTACAAGGCAAACTCAAGGTCAGCCAGAAGTATGTAGAAAGACGTCAGGGGTATAGCCATGGGTTTGTTATCCAGTAGCTTGAGTAAATAATCATATATATGAGACTTAAGGATAACAATAAGAATGAGCAAAATGCCTAGGGAATGCCTGAAGAGGGCACTTACCACTGGTGGGGGTGGAAGAAAAGTTTCCTTTGATAACAGTAGGAGCCCTCAGCCTTCGAGATACAGGCTCTATGGGGAAACATGATAGTGTGTCCAAGTGAAAAAGGTGAATGAAACATGGTGTCTTAGTCAGGGTTTCTATTCCTGCACAAACATCATGACCAAGAAGCAAGTTGGGAAGGAAAGGGTTTATTCGGCTTACATTTCCATACTGCTGTTGATCACCAAAGGATGCAGGACTGGAACTCAAGCAGGCCAGAAAGCAGGAGCTGATGCAGAGGCCATGGAGGGATGTTCTTTACTGGCTTGCTTCCCCTGGCTTGCTCAGCCTGCTTTCTTATAGAACCCAAGACTACTAGCCCAGAGATGGTCCCACCCACAAGGGGTCTCCCCACCCTTGATCACTAATTGAGAAAATGCCCCACAGCTGGATCTCATGGAGGCATTTCCCCAACTGAAGCTCCTTTCTCTGTGATAACTCCAGCTGTGTCAAGTTGACACAAAGCTAGCCAGTCCACATGGAATTCTCGGGAAATCCTTTCTCAGAGTTGGTGAGACAATTTCCCTGCTGGGGAACTGAGCCACAGAAGCAACACTGAGAGAGTGCTGTGAGAACCAGGCCCAATCATTTCCCACATCTCTGAATCATCAGAGTGGGCAGAGGAGCCCCAGTACCCAGTACATAAACAGCCTTTGTGTGCTCGAGGGTGAGGACAGCCTGGGCCAGACTCAGCTGCTCTGCTGTGACTTGCATTGCCAAAGATGAGGCAGGTGTTACCTCAGTTAAATTTTTTTTTTCTTAAAAACAAACATGTAGTTATGCAAAACCTAGAGCATTATTAAGTTGCATAACTCCAGGTACATAATAGACACTAGGAAAGAGGTTGCTTCTTGGGGAAGGGAAATTTCTCACATTTCACAAATGGTGCCGTAGGGCTAGACCTTCATCCTGACAAAGAAAATTAAAAGAACTTTGACCATTGCCTTATTCCAAACAGGAACCGTGCACACATGTATAATTCGACAGCTAAAAATATGTATAGATTTTAGGTTGGGGAGGGTGGAGGGCTCATGTTGATTGGTAAACACAGACCGCAACAACCTTTTAAAAGTTAAGCAAAACACATGAGAGAGTGTTTAATACTTGCATTCATGTGGATGAAATCCTAGAATTTAGAACAGCAGAAGCGTGGTTTCCTGTGGGAAGGTAGACATTGAACTGGACACAGGGTGAAGAGGAGTTCTTGGATGGCGGTTGACAGGGGTTTGGCTTCCACTTGGGCACACTTTTTATTTTTTAAATGCAATAAATGTACACTGAAGAATTTTACATTTTGTGTGCTTAACTTTACCAGAAATCAGAAAAAAAAAAAAATTCGTTCTACTTAACATGACACATGCCGAAGAATCTGGTAAGCAATGGGCTGATACCCATAATTACTTAGAAACACAAAACAGTGCACTAAATTTATGGTTGAGTGGAGGAGTGGCTAAATTAATTAGCACAAACTACGTTTGCTATAATGTTGTCAACTTGAGTGTGAGACATAGAAAATACTCTAGTTTTTTTTTTTTTTCCAATTTTGCTCTACATTGAAATTTTACATAATCAAAATGGGAAATTTTCATTTCTGATATTTTCTCAGCATACCCTTTAAAGTGTAAACTAATCGTTTAGCCTAACACTTCTTAGGCAGACATCCCTGGAGTTAAAAACCACCCACTTCCCCTCCCTCCCACTAGAGCCAAATGAAGTCACAGGGTGGGTCCATGCTGTCATAACTAGTTAATAAGGGGTCTCCTGACACTCCCTATTCCAACACACTGCTCCACCGGTTAGGTCTGATGACAAGTAACCACAGCACATGTCCCTACCAGAAAGGAGAGTTGTGATCAGGACAAGAATCATTACGGATAGACAGTTAACACTGAAGGTTCTAACTGTGGGAACAAGCTTCCATGAACTGTACAAGCTAATAGAAACCTTCCAGGTCCTTTAGACCAACCTCACAGTCAGCTAAATTCTCCCCTTAGCTGCTAGTGCTATTTGTACATGGGTCTGTGTATATATGTCCCCAGTCATTTTTGCACAGATGACTTCTTAGGAAGCTAAGAAGCATAATTACCATATTTCCCCATCCCTCTTATTTCCTCATAAGCAATGTCTTGTACCTCAGTAATATTATCAGCCACCCAGTTAGACGATTCTGAAATCTAAGGGTAATTTTTGATTGCTCCATTTCCTGAAGCATTCACTTATCGTCAAAGCTTATTAATTCTGGATGTACTCTCACACAGTCCTCTTTTCTTCCTAACATTGTCCTCTGTGCCTACAGTCATCATCTTTGCCTTGGATTACAGCCCGAGTCTCTTCCTTAGCCTTTGATATATTCTCTTTCCTATTTCCCTCCTGTTCCTTGCATAAAGGTAAGAACCTTTTTCTCAAAATGTATTCATACTTTGTAGTTTGCTTGAAATCTTTCATTATTTTCTTCTTGTCTTTGTTCTAATATCCTCTGTGTAAATTCTAAGACAGCCCGACAATCCTAGTTTATCTCTCTAGACATCCCACCCCACCTATGCATCTCTGCAAAGAGCACATACCTGGTGAGTTTTACACACCCCATCCTCTCTGCAATGCTTGCAGCTGGTCTACCTAATTCTTTCTGTTTTGGGAGTTGTTTCAATCTAAACTACCACATGCCCACATGTCTTGAAGACTCCCCTGTTTAACTTGCTCTCTATGGTTTGTTTTTACCCCTTCCTTCCTTGGATGAACAGAGGCAGGTTTTCCATGTTGGATCCTCCAGTTTATTTCTTCAGGATCTATATTGCTTCAAGAATGTTTTGTATATGTATAATGGTCCTCTGAAAGGCTCCACCTAGCCACTGATTGAAAGAAATGCAGAGACCCACAGTCAAGAGAACTGTGGACTCCCTGGGAAGAGTTGGGGGAAGGGCTGAAGGCCCCAAAGGGGACAGGAACTCCTTAGGAAGACCAAGAGAGTCAACTAACCTGGACCCTTGGGGGCTCTCAGAGATTGAATCACCGACCCAAGAGCATACTACCCCCACCCCTGGCATATGTAGCAGATGTACAACTCAGTCTCCATGTGGGTCCCCCAACAACAGGGGAGCAGGGGCTGTCTCTACAGCTGTTGCCTCTCTGTAGAATCCATTCCCCAACTGGGCTGCCTTGTCTGGCCTCAGTGAGAGAGGTTGCACCTGGCCCTGCAAAGACTTGATGCTTCAGGCTGTGTGGGGATACCCATCCCAGGGGGCCCCCACCCTCTCAGAGGAGAAGTGGGGATGGGTAGGAACTCTGTGAGTGGGGGCACAGGAGTTGGGATGTAAACTTAAAAAATAAAGCTATTAATGGAGGGGGGAAAAAGAAAAAAAAAAACAGGATGTTTTGTGTAAACTAAAACTTACTTCCATAGGTTTCTATTTCATTTTCATACAGCCTCTCTTGAAAGAGTATATGGTTGCTACTATGATTTAATACATTTGATGCAATTTCTACATTTCTGGTAGAGTTTTATATTTCTTTTTTATAGAAGATTTTGTAGACTATAAGAATAAGATAGTCTTGGGTGATATTTTTAATGTTTTGTTTAACAAGAAACCTTATATCCAGGCTGGAGAGATGAATTAGAGGTTAAGAGCACTGGTTGCTCTTCCAGAGGTCCTGAGTTCAATACCCAGCAATCACATGGTGGCTCACAACCATCTGTAATGGGATCCAATGCCCTCTTCTGGTGTGTCTGAATATAGCTACAGTGTGCTCATATGCATAAAATAAATAAATCTTTAAAAAGAAAGAAAGGAAGGAAGGAAGGAAGGAAGGAAGGAAGGAAGAACGATAAAAAGAAACGAAGAAAGAAACCCTATATCTATAAGGAAAAAAAATCCGAAACATTGCTCCACAACCATGATGGGTAAGTGAAAAATAAATGAATTGACTCATAATATATTTCACTTTTGGACTAAATTCAATAGTTCTTCGTTCATTTTGTTTTGTTATTTATATTTAGATCAAGAGTGTTAGAAATGAAAAGAATCTCTGACATAAGATCCACCCAGACACAACTGCATCAGATATGGAGGATGAGCCCTTGGGGCACCACACCGTGCGGAGAAGTTATCTGCAGTTGATAGCTCCTGTGGAAGGAGAATTGTTCTTTTTTAAATATGTGGCCTCTGGTAGCTTTCCCTTTCTCTAGTGGTGCCTACACAGCCAAGTACAAATGGGTAGTACTGATTGGGATATTATGGGATGTTGATAAAAAGAAATATGAAGTTAGGAAGGGTCATGTTTCAGAGGGTGGTGAGGGGGAATATTATCATGTTTCACTGCATACATCTATACAATTCTCTGGCTCAGTGGGTTCAGCCAGATAGCACTGGATGCTCCTCAGGGGTCCCAGGTTCAACTCCCTGCAACCACATAGATTCTCACAACTACCTATAATTCAATACAAGGGGACCCGAGGCCCCCTATCTGACACCAGTCACACATATGATGCTCTTATAAATATGCAGACAAAACACTCACACATAAGATAGAATACTTTTTAAAGAATTGGACATTTATAATTTGAATTTTTTGAAGTGGCTTGGCTTCAAAGCTTTATTTCATGGAAAGGGAATAGGGAGTTAGAACTTTAAAATCTTCATGAGTCATATAGATAGCACTGCCCTGTCCTGGGCGTCAACGTGTCTTCTAGCTTCCTGCTTCTTCTTGACACCACTATTTCAAAACGGAGTTAGATATTCCCCTTAGATGACTAAGATCCAGCTTCCAAAGGAAGGTTAGTACAAGGAGTGGTTAGTACACCCCTGTTCTTCTAACTCACCCCTGCCCTCCTTCAGTCTATAATTCATTGAGTCAAGAACCTATTCTTTATTGGTAGTTAAAGAAATATGTAACAAGCTATGTAGTAGCATGAAAATGGCTATATAACAAAAACCATTGTTAAACAGAGGTAGTATGCCTCCAGATAAGTAATCAGGAAGTTGTGCTGAGGGCTATAAAACATGCGCAGAAACGCACACTGCCACCAAGCCCTTTTCTCACAGTAAGCTCGGACACTCCTGAGGCAGCATAAAACTGGAGCTCTGGGGCCAGTGACAACTAACTGAAGACTTGACTTGTAATAAATTTGGGTTCCTGAGTGTTCCTATAGGACACTATGGAACATACTAGGTTTATCGACATATATAAGGAATGGGCCTTTAATGTTTTATAGATGTCTATTACAACATCAAACTAAAGTCAGTTTTCATCCAGAAGGTAAGAATCTTTAAGTCCAAATGAACCTGTATGCAGTCTATTAGGTCTAAATCTAATTTCATAAAATATGGGTTTCTAAATCAGCAGATAAAATATATAAAACTCTTTCCATTTTAATTGATTTCCAGGGCTAGCTGGGTTTCTAAGGACAGGCACTTAGGAGTGCACCGCACAGAGAGAAAAATGAATTTGTTTGAGCTAAAGAGGTGACTCTGCAGTTAAGAGCACCAGCTATTTTTCTAAGTATCCTGGTTCACTTCTTAGCACTCACTCGGTAACCCATAACCATCTGTAACTCCAGTTCTGGGGGATCAGATGTTCTCTTCTGGTTTTTGTTGGCACCAGACCCACATGTGAACACAGACCAACACACAGACAGCACATTGATGTACTAATAACTGAACTTTTAAAAAGGTAAGTAAAAAAAGGAAAGGGGAGTGAGGTACATGTGAAAAGTTGTAGTAGGAGCCTCCCATTTTTGGTTTCAAGTTTCTAGACAAACACGGTGCTTGATAGAGCTTTGGAAAGATGGACCTACAATTCCCAGCAGCCACATCGGGTGGCTTCAGGGGATACAATAGATGGTCTGGCCTCGGTGGGCACTACACTCACCTGCACACCCCTCCCAACACACAGATAACTAGAGCTTAAATAAAAAATAGCATAGATTGTATTTTAGGAATAAAAGAAGAGCAGTTCAAAGATCTCATACTCTTATCAGGATACATATAAAAGGGAACCATTAAATCTGTTTTCAGAAAGCAATCTGAATCTCTCTCTCTCTCTCTCTCTCTCTCTCTCTCTCTCTCTCTCTCTCTGTGTGTGTGTGTGTGTGTGTGTATGTGTGTGTGTTTACAATATTCTAATTGTTTGAACATAATTTTTCTATTTTCTATGTGCATTCTTATATTGACAGATATTTGCCATACAAGTTAGGAATTTTCAAAACACCACTTACTTATTGAAGTTAAACAGCAATAACTAAACAGCACAGGACAGTGTCATTAAGAAATTTGGGGGGCTGGTGAGATGGCTCAGTGGGTAAGAGCATCCGACTGCTCTTCCAAAGGTCCCGAGTTCAAATCCCAGCAACCACATGGTGGCTCACAACCATCCATAACAAGATCTGATGCCCTCTTCTGGAGTGTCTGAGGACAGCTACAGTGTACTTACATATAATAAATAAATAAATCTTAAAAAAAAAAAAAGAAAAAGAAAAAAGAAATTTGGGGGGAGGGGGCCTGGGGAGATGGCTCAGCGGTTCAGAGCACTGACTGCTTTTCCAGAGGTCCTGAGTTCAATTCCCTGCAACCACATGGTGGCTCACAACCATCTGTAATGAGATCTGATACCCTCTTCTGGTGAGGCTGAAAATAAATAAATCTTTAAAAAAGAAGAAGAAGAAGAAGAAGAAGAAGAAGAAGAAGAAGAAGAAGAAGAAGAAGAAGAAGAAGAAGAAGAAGAAGAGAAGAACAAGAAGAAGAAGAAGAAGAAGAAGAAGAAGAAGAAGAAGAAGAAGAAGAAGAAGAAGAAGAAGAAGAA
>NC_034595.1:33127118-33131182 GCF_900095145.1 Mus pahari | reverse complement strand
GAACAAGAAGAAGAACAAGAAGAAGAAGAAGCCAGGTGTGGTGGCACAAGCCTTTAATCCCAACACTTGGGGGGCAGAGGCAGGTGGATTTCTGAGTTCGAGGCCAGCCTGGTCTATAGAGTGAGTTCCAGGACAGCCAGGGCTATACAGAGAAACCCTGTCTCAAAAAAACAAAACAAAACAAAAAAAGAAATTTGGGGCTTGATTATTCATGCAAGGATGGCAATATGGCCAACATATCAGGCCAGTTGAATTTTAATTTTAATTTGTTTTCCCTTCTTGTCCAATGTCTTTGTATCATGGCCCACAGGTGTCAGGCAGAACACATTTCTAATTACCTTTTAAGTAGGAGCAGATAGACTTGAGAAGTAGAACAATAGCCATTGTCCCTCACCCATATTGGCTTCATCCTTTGTGAATAGCATTATATCCTGTGGCTCCAGCCCTCATAAGCTAAATGCTGTTGATTTTTAAATTAAAGTTGGGTTTTAAAAGTCACCTTCAGGAAATCCCCTAAAAGTATTTTTTTGTAACTTCCTGTATCCTGAATACAATTTTACTTAGGAAATGTTAGGGAAGGAAAAGAAATCTTAGTTCCCTTTATCCTGTCCTGGCCCAGATAAGTTCATGGCTTGTTCAGTCTAATCAAATAACCTCAAGAAAGCATCAGCATGTAAAGCCATGACTGAGCACATGTAGGAAGAGAGATCCAGCCTGACCACTTTCAGTGAACTTGAACCTTGCCTATAGACACATAAGTCTATTTGTAAACCAACCAGTTACTTCCACTTTCTTCTGGACATTCAGACATTTTCATTCATTTAGAGGGAGAGGGAGAGAGCAAGAGAACAAGAGAGAGAGAGAGAGAGAGAGAGAGAGAGAGAGAGAGAGAGAGAGAGAGAGAGAAGGCAGGGTGCTTACACAAAGCAATGGTATTTCACTGTTAAAGTCTCTGCAGGGATATTCATGCAAACCTTTGTCTTAAGGGTGAAAGAAAATGACCTTCCTTGTGATGGTATAAGATAGTGCCTGAATTATTCTTCTCTCAGCATATCCAATGCAAGCTTTCTGAAGATGAAAAACATGGATAGTCTACATTAAATGGGATCTATATCATATCTACAGTTATATCTCAAGGAAGATTCACAGATGTGACCAGCTGTGGTCACCTGGTACTATGAAGTCAGAGATTTCATGTGAAGTAGCCCATGAAATTATAGGCCAATTGTTTTCACTGTTAGGGATTTTTGAGTTGGAAAATAATGAATTGGTAGCTACGCACAGAAATTATCCCAGCATAGAAAGAATTAAAAGGCAACCCTATAAAATCAACTATATGAGGGAAACAGGGCAAACTGAGATTAGAAGGTTACACAACCTAAAAGAACATGGAATTGAGAACTATTAGGAATAAAGTAGGAAAAAAGGAGAAAGGAAGGAGAGAGAGAGAGAGAGAGAGAGAGAGAGAGAGAGAGAGAGAGAGAGAGAGAGAAGAAGAAGAAGGAGAAGGAGAAGGAGAAGGAGGAGGAGGAGAGGGAGAAGGGAAGGGGAGGGGAGGGGGAGAGGGAGGGGGAAGGGGAGAGGGAGAGCCAAAAGGCAGGATGTTTTACGTAATAATACAGGGATGCCTGCAATTTCAGTAGTTGTAATAATCATTGACGCTTGCTTTCCTCTGTTCTGTTCCTGCAAGGCTTTGCTGCCTGAAGACATAGCAACAAATTCCCCTCAATGTTATGTCTTTTTGTTGTTGTTGTTGTTTTGTTTTGTTTTGTTTTTTTCAGGACAGGGTTTCTCTGTATAGCTCTGGCTGTCCTGGAACTCACTCTGTAGACCAGGCTGGCCTAGAATTCAGAAATTCGCCTGCCTCTGCCTCCCAATAAATGTTATGTCTTAAAGAAGGACAAAATTCAGGAGGCAAGGAAACCCGAGTAAACACTCCAGCTGTAGGTGGGGCTAGGATCCTTTTGCAGGCTCTGCCATCTTTGACTTCTCCCAGCTGCAGATGTTGCATGGCCTCATCCATTCTGTCTCTATCTTCACACGGCTTTCTCTTCTATAGACATGTCTAACTCTTCTCTGGTTCTCTGTGATAAAAAGCACTTGTCAAGGGCCGGAGAGATGGCTCAGTGGTTAAGAGCACTGACTGTTCTTCCAAAGATCCTGAGTTCAAATCCCAGCAACCAAGATGGGGGCTCACAACCATCTGTAACGGGATCTGACACCCTCTCCGGTGTGTCTGAAGACAGCACTCATATAAATAAAATAAACAAATATTAAAAAAAAAAAGAAAAAAAGCAGTTGTCAAAATGCAGACATGGTGTAATCTCAAGAGCTAGAAAACTGAAGCCAAAGGATCACCCCAAGTTGGAGCTGGGACTGCAGAGTGAGACCTTGTCTCAGAGAACAAAACACCCATCAAGCAGATGGCTTAAAGTAAAATGACCGGAAAGTAAGAGGAGAGGAGGAGCTGAGGAAGGGAAAGTAGGGTCCAGAGAGTGTAGTGAGAGATAATGACACTATGTTGATGTTGATGTATGGAGATGTCACAATGAAGTCTATTGTTTGTATAGCCAACATATGCCAATAAAATAAGGAATAAAACTCTAACACCCACCCATCTTTCATTGAACATGGACCCCAACTGCTCCTGTGTGGGCTCCTGCAAATCCAAGAATGCAGATGCATCTCCTGGAAGAAAAGCTGCTGCTCCTACTGCCCAGTGGGGCTGCGGGAAGTGCTCCCAGGGCTGCATCTGCAAAGTGCAGCTGTTGTGCCTGAAGCCCCCACAGCTGTGTAAATAGGAGATGTAGGAACTTAGGCTTTTTTGTACAACCCTGACCTGTTCTCCACACCTTTTTCTATAAAGCATGCAACACAATAAAAAAAAACATTGACTTGATAAAAGAAAGAAAAAGGAAGGAAGGAAGGAAGGAAGGAAGGAAGGAAGGAAGGAAGGAAGGAAGGGAGGGAGGGAGGGAGAGAGATAGAGAGAGAAAGAGGAGAGAGGAGAGAGGGGAGAGAGAGAGAGAGAGAGAGAGAGAGACAGAGACAGAGACAGAGACAGAGTAACCCCCACCAATCCACACTCCTATAGACTGGAGTTCTTGGCAGGCTGGGAAGAAGTGGGTGAGCTGAGCCCTTGAGGCCAACCTAGGTTACACAGTGAAAGTCTATCTCAAATTAAAATTTTAGAAGGGACTAGGGCTATGGCCCGGAGGCTGAGCATTAGCCCTTGGGCTCAGCCCCTAGTATTACAAACAAAACAAAACAAAACAGAACACATAGCATGTCTAGACTAATCTAACTTATCAGAATAAAATCTTTTTACCAAATAGGGTAGCATTCTAGATTCCTTAGGTTTTTTTTTTTTTTTTTTTTTTTTTAGGAAAATATGTTTTTGGAGAATTTATTCACCTACAACATTCTCCCTCTGTGTGACTCTGAAATAAAGCCTATTTTCCATAAAAGGCTTGACTCTGCTAGGATGGGTGCTTCCAAAAGAAAAGTGGATAAAAAGGGGGAACACAGGTGATGCCATCTTGCAAGCTGGAGGGTCAAGGTCACAGTGGTGCATAATATGGCAGGAATTGAGAAAAGCCATGCCTCTTGACAAGGGAGCTAAAACAGTTCAGAACATAGCCCTAGCTAGTAAAACATATTCTCCGTCACTAAATTAAAACAAGGCTGCTAATCAATAATGACTATATATATATATATATATATATATATATATATATATATCTTATATGTGTAATATATAATTAATAATGATATATAATTAATTCAATAACTATTCAATTATTATGTGTGGCTTTCCAAGTTCTACGCAAGCAGCATGGATGCTAGCCTAGGAAAACTGAGTTCCTTCCTTTCAAGCAGCTTGCAAGGTGATGGGAAAGACACACATTAGACACAGACACAGGCACATGAAGTGCAGTTTGATGCTTGTGCACACAGGAAAGAGTGGGGCACTCCACAGCTTAGATGGTAAGGTAAGCGATTCTGGGTTCAGGTCTTTGGGGAGTGAACAGCAGAGAGCACTGCAGAAACCTGGGGGGGGGGGG
>NC_034595.1:33099472-33126513 GCF_900095145.1 Mus pahari | reverse complement strand
TTTTTTTTTTTTTATACACTATGTAACTAGATTTTTTTTTTTTTTTTTCTGACTGGCTTGGAACTTGAAATGTAGACCAGGCTGATTTTAAACTCACAGATATTGCAGTCTCTGCATCTTCTTCCAGAATGCTGGAATTAAGGACGTGTGCCACAATACCCACCTACATAGTAAGTTGTTTATCTTCTTTTGCAAAATTCCTGTCTGGTAATTTGCCCAAGTGTGCTCTAAAACGCCTCAGAGTACTAGCAAAACATATTTAACAGCATATCAAAAGTTTATGTGCCATAACTAAGTATAACTTACCTCCAAAACACAATGAAATTAATTAAAATGCAAACATGGTTGAAGACACACAATTCTTAAAATGCAATACCGTGAGTTTCTTGATGTCTCCATGTTCTTGAGCATTTTCTTTGCTGAAACTTCTCGGTTTGAAAGAATATGTAACCTGTTTACTGTTTATTTCATTGCCTGTGTCCCATACTTGTGTCCTAAATTTTTCTCTGTGCTTTCTTCTAGTGATTTCATGGTGCCAATGCCTTCTATTTAGGTTTTGACACAGAGAGCAGTTGTCTATTACGAATTGCGTTGCAGTGAGTAACCTCAATGCTGGCTTAGAGCATGCCACTGCTGCTTTGAAAACTATGTTTTGTGACACATTCTAGAGTCATATACTGTGTGGCATCAGTTAACAAAGCTCAGTTAATGGTTCCACTCCTATTTAAAGAGCCTTGGTTTGTTTCTGCAGGGTTCTAACTTTCTCAAATCATTCCGATAATCTTAATATTTTTTTCTTTAAAAAAATAAATGGTGGCAGTAGCGGAAATGGGGTTCTGTTTGTTCCATGTCGTAGAGAAAATAATTTCATCCTTGACTACTCTATGTAAGGTCAGCACTGAGTTTGTCTTATGTAGTTCTTGTTATTTGTGATGTGCCCATTCTGTATCTAATTTCTTGATAGCTTTCCCTCCAAGTGTTGACTTCTTCGATCCTTTCTGTTCCCGGAGCCAGGGAAGGACAGTCTCATCTAATGGGAGGGAGACATCAGGAAGAATCAAATAATGCTTTTCTGTGTTTCTTCCACTTGGGTCACTTACCATATCTCTTGATCCGTTTCTGTTTCCCTATGCTTGTCCATTCTCCAGCAAGCTCCATTGAGCTATGTCACCACTTTCCTACAAACTCTTCTACAATCAGACTAATATTCAACCATTGGTGTTCTCTTATTCTGCCTTATTGTTTATAGCATCCCCTCTTTAATGCCCCCATTTCTAAAGGGGTCTGGGATGAACTATCATCTGAAGTGATATTGAGACAGGAAAGGCATCCTTTTCTGCCCTACAATGAGTCCTGTGATTACAAGCAGCTTGGTTGTGCTGCAACCCCCCAGAGAGGAGCATGGCCTGTGCTTCCTGGGACAGCTCTGCATCTAACGCGTTCTGCCTCTTGAGACTGACTTCTACAGAAGCTTGCTGGCACTGTAGTCACAGCAGAGTTACTAATGAACTTGCTTATGGCACAGCTTTGCATTTAAGACTTTTCCTTGTTATGAGCTCCTAGAGCCCAGGTCCATACTCCCTGAGCATTGTAAACTATAGCTCCTTAGGCATGGTAGGAATGGATTCAAGAGACAAGCACATATGAGACCCTTTCTTTTATTTTTATTTTATTCTTTAAATTAATTTATTTTTTACACTTCTTATTTTATTCCCCTGCCCCATCCACCCTCCAACTGTTCCACAGCCCATATCTCCTCCCCTACCCCTGTCTCCGAATGGATGTCTCCACCCCCACCCCATCTGACCTCTAAACTCCCTGTGGCCTCCAGTTTCTTGAGGGTTAGGTGCATCATCTCTGAATGAACACAGACCCAGCAGTCCTCTACTGTATGTGTGTTGGGGGCCTCATATCAGCTGGTGTATGCTGTCTGTTTGGCGGTTCAGCATTTGGGAGATCTTGGGGGTCCAGATTAATTGAGACTGCTGGTCCTCCTGCAGGATCGCCCTTCTCCTCAGCTTCTTTCAGCCTTCCCTAATTCAACAATTAAGGGTCAGCTGCTTCTGTCCATTGGTTGGGTGCAAATATCTGCATCTGACTCTTTCAGCTGCTTGTTCCTTTCCACAGCTTATATTGTCTGTCTTGTAAAAATTTAGTTAATCTGATCATCCTGAAAAAAAGTTGTGGCCAACCACACTTAGAGCCAACTAAGTTGTTACCACAAACTAAGCATGAAACAATTTCTGAAGAAGTTCTGGGTTTTGAAGAGGATCTATGAAATCTAGCGTGTCATTGCATTGCCAAACACTACATGTTTACGAAGAATCTTGATGTATATGCTTCTCTCCTTTTATGGGCAGAAACGTGTTTTACGGCCTATCCAACACAAGCAGGACCACAGTGTCCATGACCTTGGGAAGACTCTGAAGTTCCAGACTTTTTTTAAGATGCCAGCAGTTACATCAGGCTGCCGTGGCAAAACTTGATAGGGTCAGTGTCAGCTTCTATATTTAATTCTGGAAAGCAAATATAATTTAGTTTTTTACTTTCTTTGTTTTATTAATTTATTTTTATTTATCTAATAAAAATCTAATGTATTTATTAATCTGGAGACTAAATATAAATAAGAGGAAGGTGGTTTAAAATGTTTAATCTTGCTTTCAGGTTTCTGCATAGGATCTCAGCATTTGAGCCGCTTTAGCTGAAGTCAGAAAATGGCTAGGGCAACACGGCAGAGAATTTTGGGTTGTAAAGACAAGTGGGGGTAACTCCTCTTCACCACATCTTCAGTGACATCGTGGCTGCTGGCAGACCAGGGACATGTTCCGCAGATTTTTCTACATACATTGAGGATATTAAATGGATCTAGACCTGTAGATAAGATCTGTGAACTTGAGGTTGCTGCATTCACAAGGGTTTCAAACTCAGACGGTCTTTTTCTGGATGTTCTGTAGTGAGAGGCTGTTGGAAGGAGAGCCAGTCTTCTTTGCCCCCGTTATCTGAAAAATTTACAGCAACAGAATTTTATTTGAATAAAAGCTCTGCTACTTGGTGTTGTTGGTTTTTTTTTCTTTTTTTTCTTTGTGTTTTATTTTGTTCACAAATGGAAACTAATATATTAACATATGAACTTCAGCCTGGCTGACAGAGGCTATTATATAAAGCTACAGAGCTACCCCCCACCCACCCAACAGCCCAGGTTTTAGGGAGCTTTCCTCCTTATTCTCTTTCTGCAATCTGCTTAAAGGAATGGAACCTGATAACATCAGTATGATTTAGATGCAAATATCTGATAAGACTTCAAGGGCCACCTGCCCCAGTATGTGTTTACCAGAGGTCAAAGGCTTTAAGGCAGGAGCAGGAATCTGTTGCTGTGTGGTATTTTAGGAATTAGCTACTTCTTGAAGGAGACACACCTTGCTCTCGGTTCCCTGCGCTTTAGTGTCTTGGTGGTTCCAAGTAGTCTGCAGCCTTCTGGTTAAGTCTATCAAACCCCAATGCTCAGGAACAGTTTGAATGAGACTTTATTTTCTCCTCTATGTAGTCTCCCAGGATGATCTCATCTAGTCTATGCCTGCCCCATCTGTGCTTCAACTTCTAGGTTTGGCTGGCTGTCATCACTTTGCCTAACAGCCTGCAGGTGACTCTCCTAACAACACGTTAGTGAGGCAAAAACCAGTTCTGTAGCTTGGAAAATGAGGTTTAATGGCATTTTTTTTTTTCACATCAAAAAGTGTTGGAAGTGAGGTATGGTGGCTCAGGCCTGTCATCCTAGCACTTGAGGAGCTGAGACAGGACAACTGCTGTGGGTTTGAGGCTTACGGTTCCACAGGGAGTTCTAAGGCAGTCTGGGCTACACACCTCATCTCAATAAACAATCAAAATAATAAAAAAAAAATAATCGAAGAAATAACAAACAAAACCCATCACCACCACCACTAAAAACCAGAAGATTCTAGCCCTGGTAATCTTTTTGCTGGAGTCAAAAAAAAAAAAAAAAAAGCTTCTGGATTGGAGGGTAGACTCTCTGGCCTGGGTGGAGACCTGACATTCCAGATGGGCTGGTTCCATCACTTTGGCCTAGAACCAATGCCCCACCCACTCCCCCACCTCTCCAGGAAGTCCAGGTCATCGGAAGCCATGCTAAAGAGATAGGAAGGATCTTTTATTCTTTAATGAATTGTATTTTCCGTTTCTTCTTTTTTACCCCTCCTTTTTAAGCCTGTGTTCTTCAACACCTCTTGCCCCCCCTTCACCCTCTCTCCAAAGCTCTCCTCCTTTCTCTCTTTACTGGGTCCTTCGCACACACCGTAGATAGTATGGTAGCTGATCCTTTATTTACTTTGCAGTTTAACTGCCAGTGGGAGGAGATTGAGACCTCTGGTGTCAGAGGTTAGAATTGTACGGGGCAGGAGCTTTGACAATCAGACTCCAAAGCTCCGTGTTTTGTCCAATATCAAAATGGGAAACTGTGCGTGTGTGTGTGTGTGTGTGTGTGTGTGTACATGTGCATGTGTGCACTTGGGTGTGTGTATGTGTTTGTGCTGGGGGTTGTGTTTTCATTTCGGGTGATAGCAGTGTGACCTAGCAAACAAACAAAAAGCTTTGTGGTCGGAAGATTGGCTATCGTAGGTATCCACCAGTTTAATATTTCTTTTTGTTTTTGTAAAATGCATAACTGAAATACCAGCATTTACACTCAAAAATAGGTCACTGTGAGAAGAGGCCTACTCCTCACAAACACGCATTACCCTTTAGGGGTCTGGATCGGATTCTTCTCTGCAGTCAAAGAATGAAAAGAAAGCCCAAGGGATGGGTACAGGGAAAAACAAACAAACAAACAAACAAAAAAACCAAACATCTCAAACCCAGCAACCATCATGAGTCAGGAAAGATAGGCTTGGATTAGGGGTGAGGGAACTCAAGTGCATACATGCATATAGCAAGGCACACACGGAGAAAGTTCTTCCACGAAGTAGAGGGGGAAGCCCAAAATCTGTTCTCTCTTTACAAGCTAAGGGTTTTCAAGGTCTTTTGAATGGTCTTCCTCCTCTAATTTACGGTTGGTCAGTTTGAACAAAGGTGGAGACAGACAGGCCCACAACTTTGCTGTAAGGATGTCTGGATCCGGCCTTGAACTCACCCCGCTGTGTAGGGTGTGGTGGTGGGTGGGGGAGCTGTTGGCAGGAAAAGCAGCCTGCTAAGCCTTTGAGGTCTTTGTTAGGAGTATGAGGAAAAAGCCCCATGCTTGCCATCTTTATTATCTATTTGAGGCCTCTCTTTCTACCTGCCTACCAGAGATGTGTGCAATGCCCAGTGCTTTAGACAGGACGCTGACCCTGCTCCTCTGTGCTTGTATGGGTTCCCATTTATCTATCTATCTATCTATCTATCTATCTATCTATCTATCTATCTATCTATCTATCTATCTATCTATCTATCTACCTATCTATCTATCTCCCTGATAAGATCCCTTTAAAGCCAGGTGGTGGTGGTGCATGGCTTTAATTCCAGCACTAGGGAGGCAGAGGCAGGCGGATTTCTGAGTTCGAGGCCAGCCTGGTCTACAGAGTGAGTTCCAGGAGAGCCAGGGCTACACAGAGAAACCCTGTCTCAGAAAANAAAANNAAAAAAAAAAAAAAAAAAAAAAAAAAAATCCCTTTAAAGAATGACATACTGCCCCCTGGTGGAACATGGGAGATTTTACAGAAGTAACCGCTCTGAAAATTCACCCTAGACAGATTTATTCCTTCTAATAAATTTCCATGTGCAGAAGACATCACTCTGTGCTGTCATCACCAAAATAAGACATGGTTTCCACCATAAAGTTTCACGACAGATAGGTGAGTGGATACAGCCAAGGATATGCCTTGGACAAAGTGGAACATAGAGAAGACCCACAGCCTGGGCAGGGTCCTATAAAAAGGACCGTGTCTCAGGAGGATCACACCTTGCGGAGCACTCGCTGAGAAGACTGTCTGGAGTGGGCGACTCCTGCTGGTGGAATCCTAAGAAGCAGGAATGGGAGCACTAAAGAGAAAGAAAAAGAGAGTAAATCATTACTAATGACCATAATAGCCGAATTCTACCCGTATTGAAGAGTTATACAATGTAAGCATTTAATAGACATTTTGTAAAACTGATCTGGCACCCCGCCCATGTGTTAATATCCTTAAAGCTTCACAAAAACAAAACAACAGCCAAAAATCCCGCTGTAGACCTTTCATAAACCTTGTACTTGGGCTACCTAAAATTCTGTCATACACACAACAATAGCAACAACAGCAACAGCAACAGAAGCAGCAGCAGCAGCAACAACAACAACAACTGCTGCTGCACTGCCAAATACCAAAATCAACCCAACCAAAGAACCAAACAACCCCTCTTGCCCCCCATCCAAACCCCCAAACCAACAGGGCAAAACAGAATAATCCAAAAAGAAGTGAATGCTAGAATGGTCTAGAAAAGGATCTGAGAGCAAGATGAGAGTTGGGCCAAGTTTTGGAGGACACATGAACAGACATTGTGTATACTGATGAAATGATGCAGTATCCAACAAGCAAGTGAGAGACAAGGAAGGAATTCAGATTGGTTCCTGTTTGAGGCAGTGACTTCTGGATGGAACCACTGTGCACTGTGGGTATACTATACAGAACTGAAGTTCAAGATGACTCTTCTAATGGACTGGTCTGCCTTGCCCTTTAACATGTAAAACCGTGACTCATAATGGTGGCTGTGTGCTCTCTTCCCTGTCACATACTGTCAACTTGTATGTGAAAATAATTAAGGGAAAGGTTGAAAATGTAAAACTTAGAGGTTGTGTACTGTTCTGAATATTGTAGTGAAATCTTGCCCCTATCCCACCCCTGACGTTCAGGATATGGATTGTCTTTCCGTCTACAGTGTTCACACTGAACATTAAAGTTATTGCTTAAGTTGTCTTAGCGCTGATTTGCTGCCATGATACTCTCACCCTCAGGTCACCCTTATTTTCCTTAGCTGCTCATAAAACAAAAGCAAACCTGCTGCTAACTGTTACAGTATGTAGCTCCATAACATTATTACTTATTGCTGTGTTACTACATTACAAATTTAATCTCTATCACAGGTATGTGAATATATATAATAAATTATATATAATAAATTATATATATATATATATATATATATATATATATAATTTATATGAGATAATACCATATGTCGGGTCGGCACTTCCGGTAAATTTAGGCCTCACTGGGGATTTTATGATATACCCACTTGAGGACCAGAAAGACTACAGAATAAAAGGATGAGCATTATTGTTTTGGGAGGGGTGATTAAAACTGTGAGGATGATTGCAAGCTCGTAAGGAGAGTTTGAACCATGAACTAAGGACATGGTCTTCTTAAGTCTAAAAGACATTTTCACAAAGGCTGATGAGCTGGCATTTATTCTAAAGGCTGAGGCTCATAAAAGCTTTGTTTTTCCTTCAACATTTTTTAGCATTGTGATTTTGATTAAAATGCATTGTACATATTGATGACATTTGGTGTGATATTTTAACATAACATACCCTAATCAAATACAGATTCTCTTTATCCACCCTCCTCTCCTACTACCCTTGCCAACTTTAGGAATTACTCCTTAAACAGCTACTTACCATCCATGTCTGTCTGTCTGTCTATCTATCTATCTATCTATCTATCTATCTATCTATCTATCTATTTTTATCTCATATGTACACACAATGCCTGCATGCCTGGTGTCCTTAGAGACAAGAAGATGGTGTCCAGGCTGGAACTAGAGTAAACAGGTGGTGGAGGACCACTGGACATGGTGCTAGGAACCAAACCTGGGAGTGTGCAAGAGCAGCAAGCGCTGTTAACTTCAGAGCTATCTCTCTCATCTCAGCCATCACTACTTTTCATGTGGGTTGAAAACTTTCAGCTTTTGATCATGAGGGGAAAAACATGTGGTCTTTGTCATTTGTGTGGGACTTGTTTCAGCACATTATGTTCCCTTCTTGCATCAATTTTGTGGCAAATGACAGGATTTTGCTTTATTCATGGATGAATAATATTACACTGTGTCTACCAAGTTTTCATCATCAATTTATTGACAGGCACTTAGGTTATTTACACATCTTATCTGTTGGACACAATGCTGTAGTAGAAATGGGAGTGCAGGTGTTTGCTATACTGACTTAATTTCCTTTGATATATATATATATATATATATATATATATATATATATATCTCATATGTATTTATATATGGAGAATATATATTGATCATATATATAATGCTCTTTTAGAAGCCTTTAGTTCAATTTCTCAGGACCCACAAGGCAGCTAATAACTATGTATAACCCCAATCTTAGGGGATCTGATGTCATCTCCTGGCTTTTGTGAACGTCAGGCAGAAATGTCGTGCACAGACATACATCAATGCAAAACACTCATACACACAAAAGGTAAAAGGGGCAGGGGTGGAGGTGGAGAGATTGCTCAGTGGTTATGAGCACTTGCTGTTTTTACAGAGCCCTAAGAAATGTGAGTTCTAAGAACTGTGACACTGTCATCTGGCCTCCATTGTGGACAGCCATATATGCAGGCAAAACCAACCAACCAAACAAAACAAAACAAAACAAAACAAAACAAAAAAACAGCTGGATCAAATGGTGGGACGGCTGATAGTTTTTGAGAAAACTCCATAGAGGCTTTCTTCAGGGTTGCAATACTTTACATCCCAACAACAGTGTGGAAGAATTCCTTTTCTCTTCCTTTTTACTTTTCCCTTGAGGAGTATCTATGCCAACCATTTGCCTATTTGTAATATAATTAGTTCTTCATTTGATGATTAGTGGACATGTGATTTTTTTTCCCATCTGCAGGTTGCTTCTCTCCTGTGCTAGCTGTTTGCTGCACCATGCAGACACATCTGCTTTGGGAATCATCTCATCTGTTCATTTTCTGTACTGCCACCTTGAAGCGTTTGTTTCATTTTCTTCTAGTGATTTTCATAGTTTCAGTTCTATATCAGGCTCCTTCATCTATTTGGAGCTGATTTTACGCCTGGTGAGTGTGCTGGATTTTATGTCAACTTGACACAGGCTAGGGTCATCGGAGAGGAGGGAGCTTCAGTTGGGAAAATGCCTTCATAAGGTTGGGCTGCAAGCAAGCCTGTACGGTTTGTTTGTTTGTTTTAAATTAGTGATTGATAGGGAAGGGCCTAACCCATTGTGGGTGTGGGTGTGGTCATTCCCAGGATGGTGGTCCTGAGTTCTATAAGAAAGCAGGATGAGAAAGCAATGGGTAGCAAGCTTGTAAGTGGTGCCCCTCCATGGCCTCTGCATCAGCTCCTGCCTCCAGGGTCCTGCCTCATTTGAGTTTGTGTACTGACTTCCTTGGATGATGAGCAGTTCTGTGGAAGTGTAAGCCTAATACACCATTTCTGCTCCTGGTTGCTTTGCTCATGGTCTTTCTTCACAGCAATAGAAACCTTATCTAGACAGTGAGTGATAGAGATAAAGTTCTTCCCGTGGATATCCAGTTTTTCCAGCACTGTTTGTTGATGAGGCTGTCTTTACTACAGTGTGTGTGTTTGATGCTCTGCTGGGGAATAAGTTGTCCGAGGACATGTAGGTCTGTTTCTGGGATCTCTGTAACAACCCAGATCTAAGTTTCTGTTATGCTGTGATGCTGCCTTGAATACTGTGGCTTGTACTCTGTCTTTCTCTCTAAAGCTTTTAAGTTTTGATTTTTGAGACCATGTCTTGAAATCAGGAACTATGATACCTCCAGTTTTGCTTAATTTGCACAAGATTTCTTTGGCTAATTGGAATTTCTCGTGCCTCCGTGTGAATTGAGAGTAGTTTTTCTCTAACTGTGAAAATACCTTTCCCCTTCCAGGAAAGGTTTCACCATATAGTCCTGGCTATCTAGAATTCACCATGTAGATCAGGTTTGGCCCATTCTGTCCTTAAATTTAGAGAAGTCCTCTTACATCTAACTCCTGAGGGCTGGGATTGAAGGTCTGTGCTACCACACCTGGCCCATTATTTATTAAAAAATATGGAATTTTACAGAATGTTTGATTTGAGTAGTATAACATTTTAATTATGTGAACACTGAAGACAAGGATAAACCAAACAAACTGGATTTATGAGGAAGAATTTCAAACTGTTTTAAACGTGAGACCGAAGTGTTTAGAGTACAGGCAACTTCAGTAGAAACGACATTCAGTAGACTCATGTGGGTAGGAGAGAAATAACTGAAGAACAGGAAATTTCCTTCAGGATTTATGAGAGTAGCTTCAATCCTTCAGTCAGCTTTATAGTCTTGATTTATTGCCCTTGATCATTGCCAGAAGAGGGTCAAGGATAAACTTTCCATAGGAATTTGCTAAGGGAAGATGAAGAACCTGGAAGTGGCTTCATTTTTCTCTGCTGCTAACAGCCAGTTCCTCACAAAGGGAGCGTTTGTGAAGAGCTGAGGAATGACGTGGCAGGTGCCTAGGCCCTAATCCATGGACTCAGAGTGTAACCTTGCAGGATAAAGTAGACTTTGCAGGTATGATTGAGATCTCACGATGGGGAGATTATCCTGGATTACCTTCGTGGGTCTGAAATACAATCACACATTTCCTGGCATAGTGGAGGCAAGCAGATATTCAATGAACAGACACAAGGAAAGCTTTGGGACAGAAGCAAATGTTAGAGGGAAGAGATGCAGGCCTCAGGGTTTAGAGGTGGAGGAAGGCACACGAGCCAAGGACGGAAAGCAACGAGATTCAGAAGCGAGGAAGGGCAAAGAGGAGTTTTCCCTGTCCTTGACAGGAAGGGAAGTCCTGAGCAAATGCTGAACTCTACTCAGCAAAACCGACTTGGAAATGGAGAGATTTACATTTATATACAGGATTTATTAGAGTGGTTTACAGGCTAGGATCCAGCTAGACTAGGTCCAACGATGGCTGTCTATCAAGAGAAAGACCAAGAATTCGGTTCAGCCCACCAGGCTGGATGCCTCTGCTTGCCTTTTTAGTACATGATGGAATTCTGAAGAGTCAGTCTCTGATGCTAGCAGAGGAATGCATTTGCCATCGAGAGTGAGAGCAAGCAAGGAAAGAGAGGAAGCTCCCTTCTCTCATGTCCTTTATATAGGCTGTCACCAGAAGGTGTGGACCAGATTAAAAATGTATCTTCTTCCTCAAAAATTCAGATTAAGAATGGATCCTCTCCCAGCCTTGTCTACAGAGCAAGTTCCAGTACAGCCAGGGCTACACAGAAAACCCCTGTCTCGAACCCCTCCTGCCCCCTGCCTCCCCATCCTCACACAAAAAAGAATGGTCCTTTTACTTCAAATGATTTAACTATGAAGAATTTCCTGGCAGGTGTATCCAGCCTTTTAAATTTTAGTTAATTCCAGATGTAGTAAAGTTGACAAAAAATAATAACCCTTACAATATTTTAAACACAGAGAATCATCACTGTAGATAACTATTAAAATGTGATTTTTGAAATCTTTACTTAAACATACATTTTGTCTTGATGAAACATTTTAGACAGGGTCTCGCTGTGTAGCTCTGGGTGGCTTGGAACTTGCTATGTATACTCAGATGGCCTCAACCTCAGACATTTGCCTGCCTGTCTGCTGAAGGCAAGGCTCATTAGACTTCATTTGTTTTTTGTTTTAAGCTGCGAAATATACCCTCATTTGTGACATGGTTACCATCTATCCTTTGGAGAATTTTAATCTTGTAACATGACCAGCTGAACTATTGATCGGGTCATGACACACGTTGAAAAGTCCAGAGGCCCAGGACAGAATAAGAATTTGTCACTAATTCAAGAAGGGAAATGAATAGGTATACATTTATTTACCTTCACTACTATCTAGCTTAGTTCCTTTGTATTTTTGCCATCAGTATACGAAGTTGTCTATACCAACCATAGAACACTTCATGTTTTATTTGAATTTTCCAATGATTTCTTCAAGAGCATTTGGGGCTGCCAATCCCAGACCATACATTCATCCTTATTTGGCATCGGTGGCTGCTTTTGGTAGGTGTATCTATGGATACAACGCTGGGACCATCTTGTGTTCAGAAGATAGAAACAGCGTTGGCTCCATCATCTTGAACAACCACAGGGATTTCAAAGGGCCTGCTCTTGCCTCACTAGGACTTGCTGCTCACTATGTTAAAATGTTAAAGTATTTATTTAGAGAGAGCAAACGTCACAAAATTTCAACTGGTGAGCCGGGTGAGATATGTGAGGACAGTCATTATTTCCCTTCTCTGATCTCCTGGCGCTTTGACAACTTTCAAAGTCAAGTTTAGAGGAGAATTAAGAGAAGAGTAATGGAATTTGGGAATACGCTCAGTAGCCCTGTGATCAAGTGTCATCTCTAGAGAAGATGATAATGGTGTCTCTATGGCTGGGAACAGTGAATTCCAGTGTTTAACAGCACATGTTGTGGTAAATTGCAACACGTCCTCCACAGATTCATAAATTTTCTTTCTTCTAGTTTTTGGTGTTCATAGCCTTTTGGTGATAAAAGTGTAACGCAAGACTCCACGCTAACGGGCAGAATAAGTTGAGTTCGATCATCATCAATTATATCAGTAACCACCTAAGATAACGGAACTTATTGAGCTTTTAAAATACTAACATCTCAGCATAGGACATCCTTCAGTTATGCGATTCTACAATGAATGCCAGGGTTGAAAAAATGCCTACAAAGTTGCAGAAAACAGCGTGTGCTTGTAAGATGTGTTAGCCATGTTTTGTTCTCCTAGAACAAAATCTATTATGTCATCTTCACACATCGACATCCATAGTTGTAAATCTGGTTCAGCTTTCAAAAGGAAAAACCATTCAATTACATATGCAGCACGGGCTGGCAATAAACATGTTACTGTGCTCTTCAGTTCACGGTACAGCTAGGGTCTGTAAATTCTAGGACTACACTGACACCTAGAGGAAAGCAGCCCTAAGCACGGAGGCTTTCCAAAGACTTTACAACAGTTTCCTGGCTCAGTTTTCAATTTTATTATTATTCATTTTTGACATGCTTTGCTTCTTCTCTTGTTCTCTAAGCTGACTATGAATTTATTTATTTATTTATTTATTTATTTATTTATTTATTTATTTATTTATTTATACATACAGAAATACTCTGTCCTAAAAGGCATAGACTAATGCAGAGAAAAAAGAAAGAAACCAGAAAGTCCCACCCATTAGTGAACTAAGATTTCGTACAAAGAGGAAGTGAATCTCCGTCACTATCTGCCCTGTCTTTGCTGGGAGTAAAGTAGCTGAAAGGTGCTGAAGAAATACCTGAATAAAATTCACTTTACTGCTTTAAAACTATGCATAGTGATAATAAAATTATTAGGACAAAATATGAATATATACCTACGCACATGCATGCACACATATATATACATATACATACATATATCATACATATATACATATATGTACATATACACATACATGTCATACACATACATATACACATACACACATGCGTATACATATACATATGTGTCATATAAATACGCATACACTCCAACAATTCGGTATTTGTGCTATGTGTAGATGATCTGTTAGAATGCTTTCATATATTTTAAATCTAACCCGGAGACTCAGTTAAGGAAGTACATCTCCTTAATTTGAAAAGACAGATATGCATAAGCCAATTCTGTCTCAAACCTGTATTTTAGAGATGAGATTGAAACGTTGTAGTTGTGAGAGACCCTGAACAGGGAGCACTAAGGACGTCGGGAACAGCTGGATGCTTTCCTTAGTCCAGGAACATGGAAATATCTTGGGCTGGGCAAGATCTATTCTAAGGTTGCTTCTCAAAACCCTGGAAGCACCAAACAGGCAGACTGTGCAGCGCGCAGAGGAGGCTTCTGGAAGGAATGCTGCCAAACCCAGGCGCTCCATCACGATTTGCATAAGTGCAAGCGCAGTTCCTCCTGCGATGTGGTTCTGCACCCCAGACGCTGGGAAGCAGCTGAAGCAGCAGATGACCCTTTACGTTGCCAGAGCGCGTGAAGCAGAGAACATCCCCACATTACTCACTAAGTAATGAGGAGGGGACTGAGAAGTGTTCAGCGGTTCTGACGGGCCTGCCAGTTAGCCCCTGGGCTCTGCTTTGTGTGCTCCACACACAGCAGAGACTCTCAGGAGGTAATGCAAATGATTCAACAGACAGCGAGAGGTCCCAGCAGCAGCAGGCAAGGTACCGCCTATGCAACAGGGCGTGATGACAGATAATTAGCTGTGACATGCCCTCGATGGCCCTGGGAGGAGAGCATTCAGTTGGAAATCAGCGTGCTACAAGCTGTGGTAAACCTAGAGATCAAACTTTGCCGCATGTTTTTTTTTAAAGATGATTGTTTAAAAAAAATGTAGTTATCACTGAACTTCGTAGAACCTCTTGAAGTTTATTAAGTTCTTTTACTTTATAACCCACACACCATCACTACAGATACACAACATACATTCTTACTTGGAGTGTTTACGAATTTATTTTTGTTTTGTAGAACTGTCCTTACTTTACATATAAGAAAACGTTGGCTTAGAGAAGTTATGGACTACTAGAGGACAGGCAAGCCAGTGGGGTACTCCCTAACTTAGGCACTAAGGGAGCAAAGGCGGGCAGATATCCCTCGGTGAGTTCCAGGCCAGGCTGATTGATGTGGTGAGGGAGTCCGGGACATTTAGGACTAAGATGTTGGCATTTCTACGTTATTTTATTTTTCTTCCTAAAAGGTGTTTTGTTTTTTTTTTAAATTTATTTATAAAAACACTCTAAAGGTCATTACTAGAACTGGGAAAGTTTTGAACTTTATATTAGAAAGGAGTGTTCCGTTTCTGTCAAATTTCTTTCCCATTTCATTACGTATAGTAAGAGAATTTTCCTGAAAAAACATTCACAGAGGTGACAAAACTGAAACAGGAATAAAGGGCACGAACATCATCTACTTTCTTTTATCCTTGCTCAGGAAACACACCACACCACACACACACACACACACACACACACACACACACACCCCACACACGAATAGTAACAGCGAAAACACATGTGCAAAATCTAGTACCCGTTAAACCTACCTGTAACATTTTTGAGGGTTCATTATACTCTTGCAAACATTCCACACACTGGAATTTTCTTAAGGAAGCTGAACATGGATCATAGGTCAGTTTTTCTTTGAAAGCTTTAGATATTTGTCTACCAAATTAACCACTCCTTTCAATATCTGTATGCTTAGCATAGGCCAAGTGGGGCAGATTCCCACGCCTGCCTAGCCCTTTCAGCTTGGTCACAACCACCAGTGTCTTTGGTCTGTCAGGCTCATCTATTGTCTGTCGATGTACTTGGGTGCTGTACCACCCACCTTTCACTGTGTGTCCGGAAGAGCCTGGTGACCATGATGAAGGAGTGTAATTATACAAGAAACAGGGACACATGTCTGCCATTATTGTTTAGCTGGGAATTTTAGCAGTATGGGGAGATGATTAATTAGAAATGTCTCTTCCATCAACATGGAAGCTGTTTTTTCTGTTTTCAAGGATCACGTGAGCATTTTTAAGCCAGAAAAAGAGCGGCAGCTGCGAACGTTGTTCATTTCAGCCAGAGTCGCTTGTTGCCCATAATCAAAATCGTGAAATGTGCTCAAAGGGGCCATCTTGTGGGAGATTTCTATTCAATTTTCAGCAGATTTATTGACAAAATCTGGCCAAATCTGAGGGTTAGAGAGAAACAACAGCATGGAAGTACATTTGATGACATATCATAAGCTTCTGGCTTGAAATCTAAATAACAAAAGAGGGCCAGAATGTACCTCCAAACACAATTTATTTAATTGAAACAAAAACTGTTCTGATTTCTGTCAGAAGGCACAGTAAGTTTTATTCAGTGTCCCTTCTTTTCTTCCTCATATTACAAACCTAACAATTGTGTGTGTGTGTGTGTGTGTGTGTGTGTGTGTGTGTGTGTGTCTGTCTGTCTGTCTGTCTATGTGTCTGTGTGTATGCAACAAAAGGAAAATTGAGAGTAAACTTCTGTCCTGTGTTGTACATTTTGAGGTACATCGTGCTTCATTGCCATTTCTTGTCAAGGCTGATGGAGTTCATTGAGTTGCCTGTTGACTTCGCCCCATCCAGACCTCGCTGACAGGAACGAGCGAGCGTTTCCATCTTCTAAGGCTGCTTTGCCTTTGTTTCATAGCAGCATATTTAGACTTATCCTTAGTTTTTCTTTTATTTTCTTCTTCTTTGAAATAGGGTCTCATGACATCAGGCCTGGCTGGCCTGGAACTCACATAGATCCTGCCTACCTCTGCCTTCCAAGTTCTGAGATTAAAGATGAATCTTACTAGGTGTAGCTAGGCTTGTATTTCACACTTTTTAAAACTCAGGAACATGAGAACACAGATATTCCAGGTTCCAGCTGTCAGCATCTTTCACATGTTTTTGCTTCCATCTCCCTCGTGGCCCTACACTTCTTATTGCTAGGTTATTGTATTATTTATGCTGTCACAAAACTCTTGTTCTTCAGCATTTTACATAGTTTCACACAGTGAATTTTCTTTCTCACAGAGTAAGATTTTTTCTGAGAGTTAATCTATATTTTTTGAGAATTGATGACTATCATCTTTTATGAACTTACATGAATTCCACTAATCTTTTAGGACTTAGTATATATTCTCCAGGTAGTATATATTCTCAACAAAATGACTTTCCTGTCCCTTTCATATGACATAAAGTTTAGTGTTGTTCTGTTACTTTCAAATAATACATATTTTAAGTTTTGCTTTGAGTGACAATACTTGGACTTGAGTTTTTTCCACTGGAGAAGTTAAGTTTAGAATTTCATAAAAACCTTAAGGCTACAAAACAGGTTCTATAAATTAGTGATGAACCCAGTATATGAGAAAGACAACTTATCAGTTTAAAATGGATATATATATTTTACAGAAAATTCTAGAATACCTCTTTTTCTTTTTTTCTTGAAATAAAAATAAACATGATTACATCTCTTCATTTAAGAATGAGATATTTGGAAATAGAAATATTACAACTGTGGTAGTACTTTATTAAGCTTAGGGACTGTTGAAACACTTTTCTTGATTATATAGAACATCTTTTAGAAATGTGAACAATTTTGTTTTAAAGTATTATGTTCCTTTCTTTTCCTAAAATGAAGCACTTAATTTTATTTTGTATTATTACATCTGGCTTCCATAGTCTCATAAACAATCCTTATTTATATAAGCATGTACTCATACTCTTATTCATGCGAGATGTTCTACAAGGAATGTAAAGGAACAGAGTTAGCTCTGTATTCCAAAAGTAGTGTAAAATAAAATGAAAATAATTGTATAGTTAATGCTTTATTAAATTGAAATAATTGTTCTTAGGAAACATACAGTCTAGTCTTTTAAATACAAGGTTGTGGCTATGCCAGTGCCTGGCAAATACAGAAGTTGATGCTCACAGTCATCTATTGGATGGAACACAGGGTCCCCAATGAAGGAGCTAGAGAAAGTACCCAAGGAGCTGAAGGAGTCTGCAGCCCTATAAGAGGAACAACAACATGAACTAACCAGTACCCTCAGAGCTCATGTCTCTAGCTGCATATGTATCAGAGGATGGCCTAGTTGGCCATCAATGGGAAGAGAGGTCCTTGGTCTTGCAAAGATTCTATGCCCCAGTATAGGGGAATGCCAGGGTCAGGAAGCAGGAGTTGGTGGGTTGGAGAGCAGGGGAAGAAGGGAGGGTATAGGAGATTTTCGGAGAGGAAACTAGGAAAGGGGATAGCATTTGAAATGTAAATGAAGAAATATCTCATAAAAAAAAAAAGAAAAAGAAAAAACAACACAACAACAACAACAACAACAAAAAAACCATGGTTGTGTATGTCCACCCTTAAATTCTTTTTCCTTAAGATTTATCTATTTTATGGGTGTGAGTGTTTTGCCTACATGTATGCATGTATACCAAGGGTGTGCCTGGTGGGAAAGAAAATCAGAAGATGGTGTCAGATCTTCTAGAATTGAAACTATAGGTGGTTTTAAGTCACCACGTTGGTGCTGGGTATAGAATTCAGGTGTCTTAGAAGGACAACCAGTGCTTTTAAAAACCGAACCATCCCTGTGGCTGGAGATCTAGCTTAAATTTTTCAAAAGATATTCATTTTCAAAAGTTTTAAATTATATGTATGTGTGTAGGTATGTGTACACATGTGAGTTCAGGGCCTGAAAAGGTGAGAAGCAGTGACTCCTCTTGGACCTGGAGTTACAGGAGCCTGTGTGCAACCCCACATGGATACTGGAAACCATAGTCAACTGGGAAATAATTGTATGAGCTTGGAATACTGAGCCATCTCTCTAGCTCTCCAATTTTAATTTTAAAGCTTGTTTATTTTTACCTTATTTATGTGTTTATTATGTGTGTTCCTTTGCGTATGTGTGTGCACTGTGTACGAATGCAACAAGGATCATAGGGCTGAGGGAATCCCCCAGAGCTGGAGTTCCAGGCGGTTCCGAGTTGGCTGACATGCATGCTGGGAACTTTTAAGAGCAGCAAACACTGTAAGCCACTGAGCCATTTCTCCAGCTCCTCCAACTTTAAGTTGTTGAGGCTTATTACAGGAACTCTCTCTAGTAGGCAGTCATTTATGGGTTAATTTTATACTCTCAGGCTCCTTCTGCAGGACCATATCAATCTGACCTTCCCTCCTTTTAATCACTGTGGTAGGATTCACGTATCTTTCAGTTCTTTACATACTTCTGACCATCTGGCTGTTCATTCTTACTGCTGGTAAACGTTAATCATTCAGTCCATTTTGGATTGTTGCAACAAAGTTTGCTAGCCTAGTGATGTCCCTTGAACTCATATGATAACTACCCTTTCTTTTTTACCTTGTGACAAAAAAGATTCTTGATCTCATCATGGTTTCTACAAAATCCCGAATGGCCTCTCTAGCAGGAATGGGACTTGAAACAAAACAGAACAGAAAAGAACAAAACAAAACTAAGCAACAGTGTTAGAAAAACAGCACAGTTCCTGGGTTATAAAAAGTGGGGGCTTGCGGTGCTGTTTCCCTTCCTAGGGGAGGCCTGGGCTCTAGCTTGCCTTCTTGTCTTTGTTGTATCCTCAACAGTCATGTAGCTTTTGTACATTCTCATGTGTACCGTGAAGGAGCCTGGTGAGACATGGTTGGTTCTCTCCTTCATTTTGTGAAAGTTTCAACTGAGGAACCTTGAGACGGTACTATGTTGAAAAATACATGAGTTTGATTTAAACCCACATGAATTCCAATTTAATGACAACTCCAAGTCACATCTACTATACACGGCTATGTGCTAGGAAACAACAAATCAAATCAACAAGAAAGAAGTGTGGCTTCCTTCCCACCGTTCTCTCTTCCTTCCTCTCGTTCTTTGAGGTTCTGTGTGGTCCCGTCTGTCCTGGAACTTGCCATGCAGACTAGACTGGTCTTGAACTCACACGGGTCTGCTTATCTCTTCGAGTGCTGAGATTAAACACATCCATTGCCATGTCAGGGAGAAGTGGAATTTCTGGTATTATATCTTAATGATGTTGCTGAAGACTCGGTCTTAAAAATTCTGAAACAACAAATGGCATCAAAATCTTTGCAGTAAAATGGTTTGATTTGTAGATTTTGATGTTTAGTCGACAAGTGGGACTCAGAGCCATGAAGATCATGTTTCCTGTCATGTACTTAAACTAGATTGATTTTATTCACATCCCTCCCTCCCTCCCTCCCTCCCTCCCCCTCCTCCTCCTCCTCCTCCTCCTCCTCCTCCTCCTCCTCCTCCTCCTCCCCCCCCCCCCCCCCCCCCCTCCTCTTTTCCCTCTTTTTTTTTTTTTTCCTCTTCTCCCTTTTTCTCTCTCTCTCTCTCTCTCTCTCTCTCTCTCTCTCTCTCTCTCTCTCTCTCTCTCTCTGGTTAGTTTTAGCTGTCAACTTGACTCAATGCACAACCGCCTGGAAAGTGAGTCTATTAATAAGACATTGTTGAGGTAACATTTGTCTACAGCCATGTTTATGTAGAATTATATTGGTTGCCTTAATTGACATGAGAAGACCCAGCCTCAAAGTGGGTGATACCATTCCCAGATTTTTGGGTCCTGGATGATCTATGAGTGGAAAAAGCTAGCTGAATATTAAGCATGATGCTTCTCTCTCTCTCTCTCTCTTTTTTTTTTTTGCTTTTGACTTTGAACTTGCTTCAGGTTTTTGTCTTGACTGCCTTACAATGATGGACTGTAAGCTTGATATTGTGAGCTAAAATTAGCATTTTCTCCCATAAAATGGATGGTATTTGTCAGTGTATTTATCATAGTAACAGAAATGAAAATAGAAAACTGTGTATGTGTGATGCATGTCTGTTTGTGTATTTGTGAATGAGGGTGGGTACGCACATACTGCAGTGCGTGATTAGACATCACAGAACATCTTCAGATATCAGTCTTTGCCTTCCATCTTGTTTGAAGTTGGGTATCTTTGCTTTTCAAACTGCATTTGCCAGGCTAGCTACCAGTGAGATTTTGAGCATTTTCCTGTCCCTAGGGATTACACATGAGTGTTTGGCTTTATATGGCTTCTGAGGATTTAAATTTAGATTCTTATGCTTCTGGGTCAAATGCTTTATGAATATAAATATATACTAAATATTATATATGTGTGTGCAACATGAATGCGGGAGGGTGGCGATTTGCAGAGACCAGTGGGAAGCTGGAGGAGGTGAGGGTAGAGTTAGTGGTGTTGAGAATATGAAAATGTGTACCAATACATGTATAGAAAGTCAAAATTAACCTCGTTATTTTGTGTGCCAGCTAGATTAATTACTTATAAACTCTTAAATAAATATTAGCTTGAGTGTGGCAGTAAGTATCTGGGATGATATTCTGGAAATTAAGATAAATAAATTTTAATGAAAAATTATTTGATCCCAAATTGGATTATCTATGTAAAAGATTGTTTAATGAATTTTATTTAAATAAGCTCCTGCAATTAAAAAAACAGTTGATAAAAGATATGCTTTATCAAAACTAAATAAAGAAAAATAAAGAAACCCTAAATGTCCCAACCACATTGAGACAGTAATGAAAACTTCTCTTAAAAACATCTGGATCAAGATGATGTAATAGGTAAATTGTGTCAAAAGTCTAAAGAACCCAAACCAATATTTATCCTTAAATTAAAAATAAAATAGAAGTCAGAAAACTAACTTCCTAACAGGGTGGCTCCCTTCTATGTACAATTCCAGTTCCAGGGGATCTTATGCCTTCTTCTGAGTCTTCTAATTTTGAGAGCTCTTTTTTTTTTTTTAAACAAAAATGATTTTATTTACATTCCAAATGTTGTTCACTGCTTTCTGGTCCCTCCTCCCAGAGTTCTTCACCCCTCCCTCTTCCCTTTGCCTCTAAGAGAATGTTCCCCATCCACTCACCCTACTCACCCATGCAATCCCCACCACTTCACCCTCCTCCCCAGCCTCCCCCTTCCCTGGGGCATCAAGTCTCTCTCACTGAGGCCAGACAAGGCAGTCATCTGCTACATATGTTCAGGTAGCCATGGACCAGCCCATGTATGCTCTGTGGTTGGTGGCTTAGCCTCTGGAAACTCTGAGGGGTCCAGATTAGTTGATACTATTGATCTTCCTGTGGGAATTGCCATCCTCTTCAGTTCCTTCTGCTTCCTTAAGACACCGTCTACTCAAAGGGCCTTTGTTTAGTTTCTTTACCTTTACAGTGACTCCAGATTAGAAACAAATCTTACGATTTGAAGTCAGGGTTCACATATGAGAGAAAGCATGTGGTGAGTGTCCTTCTGAGGTTCAGTTACATTATTCAGCATAATTTTTTTCTAGTTTCATTCAATTACCTGCCAAATTCACAAACGAAGGCCCTTTGAGTAGAAGATGTCTTAAAAAAAGTAAATGTTAAGAAATGAAACCAAAAATACTTGCATAGTAAAGAAAACAATGAACTGCATGGACAGATTGGGAGATAATATTTATGAATCACATATTTGATGGATTAATATGTAAAAATATAAGAATAGCATAGACCTCAATGCTGGAACTCTCATGATCCCCATTAAGATGGACAAGAATTTGCGTGTACACTTTTATAAAATATGAAAAGCTAACAGTCTGTGAAACTGCTCGGCATCACTAATGTCAGAGGAATGCTGAAGAGACATCAGTTCATATCTGCTAAGCTGATCTTTGAAACCAAAAGATGACATGTGTTGGTGAGGGTGCAGATAAAAGAGGCATCTCACTATCCAGGCGCCTGGTTTCTGGGTATGTTAAGAATCTCAAAGAGCTGTTTGAACACTCAAACTTGCTGTAGTATTATTCATAAAGGCAGAGGCATGGAAACAATACAAATGCCCAATGACAAATGATAAGATAAAAATGTGTATGCACACAATGAGATATTTAGCCTTTACAATGGAAGCCATGTTGTTTGTTATATAGATGGATTTGAATCATGCCACTTAGTGAGCTAATTTAGATTCAGAAAGAAAAGTTGATTTCACTTAAATGTGGCCTTTAAAAGAGCGCAATTCAGAGAGACTAGGCATTGAATGGAGATCACTGGGGAGTGGGGGAGGGGGAGAAAATATGGAAGTTCTTAAATTTCTTGCACGATGAATAAGTCCTAGGGATTGAGCATAGGGCATAGTGCTTGAGGGTAGTGACTGCACTTTCACACTTTAAAAAAGTCCGCTAAGAGGGAAAAGCTAAATAAAGAGGGAACAAGGAACTGTTGGGGCATAGTGGACTGATGTACATATTCCTATTTTGTACATTTTTTTGTGCGTGCATGCATGCGTGCGTGTGTGTGTGTGTGTGTGTGTGTGTGTGTGTGTGTGTGCTTAGTTGCAAACTATGTGAGGGCAGGAACATTACAAAACTGGTTTATCCTTATAGCCTTACAGCAAGGTTTCTAACAATGGTGACCACCAGCCCTTTGCCTGTGTCCTGCAAACCTCGGTATGTTAGTGACATCCACAGACCTCTGCCTACTCGATGGCAGGAACACTTGGAGTAGCCAAAAGTATCTCTAAACCTTGCCCAAAGTCTCCTGGGGTGCAATTGCCCTTCAGTGGAGAGTCAGCCTTAAATGTTGGGGTTAGTGCTTAGGACACAAGAGTTAATAATCAATGACCGTATTAACAAACTTAGTAATTAATTAGATGTGAGAATTGAGTAAGATGAGAGAACTGAAGGATGCCTCCGTGTTTCTCTCTTTGGATAGCAATTATATCTTTTATAATACAAATGAAGTAGTACATTACTTTTTAATGTTTTTCTTCAAATGTGGACTTCAAGTTGAATTAATACTCTAGACCGAACTTATGCACAGCAGATTTCTGTTTCTATGTGCTAACTCTTAACAACTATCACATGCCCCCTTTGTGAATTATGTATCACTTTTCTCTTTTTTTTAAATCACACTAATGACTTATATTTAACTCAAAGAACACTAAAACCCTCTGACTATTTGTAAAGAAGCTAATTAGCTCTTTTGTTCTACTCTGTAATTTCCACTTATGTTTTAAAATCATATTTTGCATATTTTATTATTATATTTTCATATGAAGGTGTGTTTGTGTTTTTGCCAATATTTTAAAAAATTATAAATATTTGCATATTTCATATTAGGCCTCTGCCCAATTTGATCCTACATTTTTTGGTTGCTTGGTTGATAACACTTTTGTTCTCAACACAGTAAAGGATGAAATAGCATAACATAATTGAATATTCATTAAAGTGCTGGCATGCTTATCTGAGCTCAGAACAAATAAAACCAAATCATGGAATAGTTATGTTAATGGTCTTAAATTTCCCCCTTGCCTCCAATTTTAAAAATTAAAATGAGCAAAATGATATCACTATTTCTGAAATATGCTTCTGAGAATAAAGACAGGACATATAACAACTGTGAGCCACATAAATTTAACCCTTCTTCCCCCCACCTCCTAGACTAGGTTATCACTGTGTATCCATGCTGGTGTTACAGGCATGCACCACGATTCCTGACTGCTCAGCCTCCAACTCTCGTGTTTGCCTCTATATGCTCTGCTTAGAGACTAGCTGAGATCAGCTGTGGCACTGGCATGATATGAACCAGGACCACGGGAAAGGATGGGTTTTAAACGGTGCAGAACGTGCTTACTAACGAGTGTGTAATGACTTCACTCCGCTTTGTGCTCTGTAAGAGAACACAGAGAGTGTTCTCAGTGATAAGCATGCCAATGCTTTAAGACAGCAGATGAATATTATTTGTCATGAATAATTGAACACATTACTTGATGAATAAGGGCCATCTGACCAAGACAAGTCATAAGACCTCCTCGTGGAGCTGCACAATAAATAAAAGCATGCAAGGAAAACAAAGGAGCAAAATGACTACATTTGTGAGATAATGAGTGTAGTTCCCCCATAGTGAGATTATTTATAATCCATGTCTGGGTTTTGGGCAGGACTTCTCTCTCCCGTGGACTTTTCCATATCCGCTCTTCTGGCCTCCCCTCTAGTTATCTCTCAACAACATTATTTACAGACTTTACTGCTGCTCTCATTTTCATAGATTCATTTCACGTATGACCATCCCACCACTGGCTGGCCTCACTGCTTTTCGTTGTGCCTAGAATCCTGTACTTTCAAAATGTACAGGACTGCACATAGGACACTTGGTAGTTTCATTCCTGATCGACCTTTCTACTCCTTTCCATCAACGCTACACTGTAGCCATATTGACCTACTTTATATTTTTGGATGTCCTGTGCTCTTTCAAGGTTCCGTGCTTTTGCTCACACTGTCATTCTGAAAATAATAATGCCTCTCTCTGCTGTTTTATTTGATAAATTCAGTGGCTTTCCTTAAAACCAAAGTCAAATCTGACCTTCTAAATTTCCCAATCCTAACTCTCTCCAAAAATGCACGGTGCCTTGAACTATCACTCGGATTTATTATGTGAATAATGAATGTGTCCAAATGAGTAAATATTGAATATGCAGAATATGAATCAGGGGTGTTTCGTTTCATTAATACTTTACCTAAAAACTTAGGTAACATAATAACATCTGTAGAGGAATTTTAATCCATCGACATGGCTGCTTTGGCAAGGAATCACACCTCCTATTTCCTGAGGTTGCCTGTTTCCATTCTTTCTGCTGGCCCTCAGGGCTTCAGTCCTTTTCCCTCACCCAATACCAGATCAGGTTTAAGAAAACATCTAACTCTGTTGTACTAGCTGACCTGAAACTCTCTATCTAGGCCGGGCTGGTCTAAAATTCATGGAAATCCACCTGCCTCTGCCTCCCCTAGTCCTCAATCAGAGATGATGCACCTAACCCTCAAGAGACTGGAGACCCCAGGGAGTTTAGAGGTCAGGTGGGGTGGGGTTGGGGGTGGGACATCCTCATGGAGACAGAGGCGGGGGGAGGAGGTATGGGATGTGGAACAGTCAGAGGATGGACGGGGTGGGGTAATAATATCTGGACTGTAAATAAATAAATAAATAAATAAATAAATAAATAAATAAATAAATAAATAAATAAATAAAAGAGGAAAAAAGAAAGCATTTTTGAAAACCTGGAACCAACGAAAGAAGATTTTATTGTATTTATTTTGAAATACACAGCCGGCTGATAAGTGGTGAAATGATGCTGTTGAAATGAAATACAACATTTGATAAGCTGAACAGAACACTGTGTTCTCTGACTTATACCTTCCTCGCAGGCCTCTAAGATACAAGAATTAGGGGGTGAACTGTGGCACAGGCAGTTTCGGGTCCAGAGAACTGAGCTAGGGAACACACTGGCAAATATGCAGGAGCAGCTGTGTTCCAGCAAGTGAAGCTTTCATCTTTACAAAGTGTGACAAGGACTGTGACTTTGTGTTGGCCTTGCACCTGAGGCCAAATAATATATGCCGAAAGCAAAATGAGAGCAGTTTCAGAAATATAATCAGGATTCTATTTGTTTATAATGTCATGTAATTTATTGTAACTAACCAACATGTCTGACTTTAAAACTTTTGACTAGTACCAACAATAACAATGCATTCACATGTTAACTCCCTCCGTAAGAATGGGCCACTCATATTTGAAGTAGAGATTTTACATCAAACTTATTTTTCCTGTGTAAACAAAGCATTGCCTTTTCACATCACACAGGCAATCTTTAGAATACCACCAAGTTCATCCCATTATCCTCTCCGATATCATGGAGTTGCTACAATTTGCCATCTTCAATAGAACTAATAATTAAAACCCATTGAAAAGAGTCTAAGTTGTCATCGCTGAAGAGCAATGCTTTAATTCCAAGCCACATCTATCTTGGGAAGAAACGAAGGAAGCAAAAGGAAGTACCGCTGACAGCTGTGTTTCAGTCAGGTTGCTTCCCAACCTGCTGCATGAGGGGACAGGCAGGCGGGTATCAGACCATGGATTGGTTAGGATTCGGGAGTTCCTCATACTCCTCAGCATAGCGTTGATAGTGATCAGTGAGGAGAGGCTGATTGGCTTCATTCTTGGCGCTTCTCGAACGGATCAGACAAGAAGCGCCCCCGAAAATGGCAGCTACAAGTAACAGCGCAGCCACTACAGCAATGGTAATGATTTCAGATACAGTGAACTCCTGACCTGTTCGAAAAAATAAGATGAGAGTAATATAAATATTAAAATAATTATCTCCCCAAATGGCCTGCTTACACTTAGGCACTGTTCAAGGCACGATAGGAGAACCCCTCATGTTTAATTTTCCTTGGCCGTGTTACCTGAGCCTAAGACCTGCCATCTTGAAAGTACTCCTTATTTCCTTCTGTGAGTGAGTCACATTGAGATCAGTGTTATTACCATTCTAAAGCTAAAGACATGATAGGTCAAAGAATTGAGACCCTCCCAGGGTTAATGGGCTGTTGGAAAAATTGCTAGTTTTAGAGCCCAGCCTTTTCTTTCTTTTTTGTTTTTTTGTTTGTTTGTTTGTTTGTTT
>NC_034595.1:33083684-33099461 GCF_900095145.1 Mus pahari | reverse complement strand
AAGCCTGAGCTATGCAGTGAAATCTCCTCTCAAAAAGGAACAAAGGAAAACCCCGACATACATGCACAAAATATGAACACAACTGTCATAGGTCAAGGAAGAAAGGAAGGAAGGAAGGAAGGAAGGAAGGAAGGAGGGAGGGAGGGAGGGAGGGAGGGAGGGAGGGAGGGAGGGAGGAAGGAAAAATGTCTGGGGCTTGGACTAGAAAAACTTAAAGTCTAGAATTTAATTTTCGCTAGATTTCTTGCTTTGACAACTGTGCCATGGTAATCAATCTGTTAACATTATGTTGAACTAGAAGTAGGATATACACAGGAACCCTATGCTACTCAGATTTTTTATAAATGTTAAAGTTATTCTACAATAAAATATTATTTATAGAAAAATACTTGATCTTTGACAAAGAGACTAAAAATATACAATGGAAAAGAGAAAGCATCTTCAATAAATGTTGCTGGTCTAACTGGCTATCTGTATGTAGAAGAATGAACATAGACCCATATTTGTCACCTTGTGCAAAGCTCAAGTCCAAGTGGATCAAGGACCTCAACAGAAAACCTCAGCACTACTCTGGGAAGGTAAAGGCAGGGGACCAGGAATTCAAGGTCATCTTCAGCTTCGAGGAGAGTTCAAGGCCAGTCTGGGATACTGGAAACATTTTTGATAAAACAGAAAGAAAGGAGGGAGGGAGGGAGAGAGGGGGGAAGGACAAATAAGTCAATGGGTTGGCAGCACCCATGCACAGGGCACTGTGTGCCCTGGTTGTGGTCTAAGGGCTTTTTAGAAATCAGAAAATGAACTGGTGGATAAACAAATAGGGAAGACTCTAAAGAAAGTCTCACTGGCTAAAGCTATGTTTCATGGACTCTCAACCACCGGAGATCCTGTGGTCTTTACACTCTGATTGGCAGATGGCCTCTCTGATTCCTCTTCTGCACCATGTTCTTGTGTGTAACAGGCTTTTCCCACCACAAGAATGTCACAAAGGTTTTAGGGGTTTGCAGACATTAGTAAGGCTCTAACAAGAAAGACCACACCCCTTTACTTCCTGTCCCACACTGGCTTGTGACTTTTGTCACCTCAAGAACTAAAAATTCTATGCTAGCACAACTATGAAATCTTTGAACAGAGTGTAGCTTGATTTGATATCGGAGTATGAGCTGCCTTGAGATGATTATACAGCCATTTGTATAATCTAGGTGTCACTGTTTATCTCAAAACAGTGCCCTGAGAAGTGCCCTGAGCTCTGTGACACATCCCAGTGCTTGTTCAGCTGTGGCTCTGTTTCTTTCCTTTTAACTGGGGTTATCATTCAATTAAATTAATCAACTTGTTTATTTTATAAATGTTTTCTCTACTCTTTGCCAATGCCACACATGTGAACACTGCATTTTGACATATGCACCCCTGGGATAAGCTTCAATTTCTTCTCTGCCAGGGTTAGGCTGTTTGCTCCCTGCCTCTCTCCCTCACTCCCTCCTTCCCTCTCTTTCCCTCTCCCATGCTTCCTCCCTTATTAATTGTGACTGCAAGATCACTCTTACCAAGAAAACTCATAAACATACTGAGTACATATGGCAGGTAAATGCTTACAAGTTGCATTAATGGTTTAAATAGCAATAACAACTAAAATACATCTTCAGAGATGTTCAGCAAAAGTATTCATTTGTGTATCAATACAGCTTTTTATAAGTTTTATCAATCAGAAAGGGAGGAAGTAGAGTTGGAGTGATGGTCTCACATGTGTTTCATCTGTTGAAGGTTTAGATAAGCCTTTTAAATATGTTTATTGGTCATTATTGTGAATTTTCTGTCTGTTACTTAGGCCCCTCCTTCAATTTTCTATGAGTGTTTTTTTGTTTTTTGTTTTTGTATATTATGATTTGGAAGAGATTTTTGTTCCCAAGATCAAGTACTAAGATCAAAGTTATCATTGAGCAGAGTGTAACTTGGCCTATCAGAAGTGTGAGCTACTTGGAGATGGCCATTTGTACAGTGTCACTGTTTTTCTCAGTCATTAAGAGCACTGATTGTTCTTCCTTCCGTTGGACATGGGTTCAATTCCCAGCATGTACATGATGGCTCACAACCATCTGCAATTCCAGTCTCAGGAGACCCCACACCTTCTTTTAGCCTCTGTGGATACCAGGCATACATGTGGTGCACAAGCATACATTCAGGCAAAATACCCACATATAAAAAAATCATATAATAAAAACAAGTATTAAAGAAATAGCCATTTGAGCCGGGCGGTGGTGGCACACACCTTCAATCCCAGTACTTGAGAGGCAGAGGCAGGCAGATTTCTGAGTTCGAGGCCAGCCTGGTCTACAAAGTGAGTTCCAGGACAGCCAGGGCTACACGGAGAAACCCTGTCTCGAAAAAGAAAAAAAAAAACAAAACAGCCATTTGGGCTAACAAGATGACTCAAGGACAGCTGTTGAACTGAGCTCACTCCTGGGACCTACATAAAGGTACAAGAGAGGAACAAACTGCACAAAGTTGCCTTCTGGCGTGCACACCCACCTAACATCATGTACACAGCAATAATAGTACATTTTATTAAAGAACCAGCCATTTTTCTTTCATATGGTTTATTTTTATTGCCATGCCATCTTTTGATTATGCACATGGAAAGTTTTCTCCTAATGAGAAGTTTAAAATATTTAGTTAGGTACCCAGTCTTGAGCAGTGGCTTCTGGGTGCTAAGCTATGGCAGACATGATTTAAAAGGGTAAAATCTTCCCAGACAGTAGTGATGTTGCAGGAATCTTTCTGGAATAAGCACTGTGACACCAATGAGAGTGGAAATGAGGAGATGTCACGGGTGGGTGGAAGCCAGGACAGCTCCTGAAAGGCTTCCTCCCCAGGCTAGTTTATATTCCCATTCTGTACTCTAAAACCACAAGGTGGGGAGGGCAGGCAAGCAAGAATTTACAAAAGCTCACAGGGCAGTCAGCAGGTTGCTCAGGGCAACAGCCCATTGTCTCAGCTATTTCTCCAGGTCATTCTGTTCCAGGTAGCAAGTGAAGTCAAGCTTGGCAAATAGGAAGTAGAAACAGTATTTTAAGTAACTAAAGAAATCAATAAATCAACATTCAATAATTGGTCTTCTGTACCTTATTCTACTTCAGTAAGATTGTGTGTTAACATGTTCAAGGTTCTGGACTTAATCCCATGAAATATGAAAAAAAGACTACACATACCTGACCCTCTGTATCAATGGCTTCCATGTGGTCTCAATCAACCTCAGTTCAAAAACAACTGTGTCAGAACTGGGATCTGCAGAAACTTTCTTGTCGATATTCGCTAAGCAAGATATTAGAACAACTCCTTATTTGCATAGCATTTATATTGCATTGGGTACTGCACACTCCACAGAGATGATTTGCTGCCGGTAATACAGGGCTTTTGGTGGCTCAGCAGCTACTGGTGCTTGTCACTGTAACAGCTCCCCAGACCTGAGGAGGCCCCAAGACCTTAGTACAACTGACTCACTCCATGATGGAAATAGCATTCAGGCCATAAAACTCAGCATGTAGTAGACAACCCCACCTGCCGAAGTGAAAACAAAGCCCTAATTCATCAAAGGCCATAGTTCTGAGATGGTCTCTAAATGTGCTAACCTTGCCTTTTGGCTTCCGGAGTTCCCAGGCTAGTCACCAACTGGCTAGTAAAGATTTATTGGCTCAAACCTGCATCTGAGTAGTTTTCTCCGGAGGATACCTAACAACAGTCGCCAAGCCTTATGACCTGAGTTTAATCCCCTCACGTGGTGGATGAAGAGAATTGACCTCTACAAATGTCCTATATGCTGTACCTGTCACCCCCCCCCCAAAAAACTAATAAAGTTGTATAAATATGAAGGGCAGTGTATATGGATTACATGTAGATACACCCTTCTTTTTGTGAGGTACTGGGATACCTGCAGATTCAGGTGTTCTTGATTACACTGGACTCAATCCCCTCAGGGGTACTATAGGCCTGTGTCTACTCATACAGTATTCATGATTGCCTTTATGCTTAAATCTTTGTCCTTGCTAGAAAATATTTTATTTATTTTATTTTGTTATGTTATTTTATGGCCTTCCCAGCCTTGAACAGGCTAAACAGACCATGAGCACATGCCACAGAGGACATTATCGACCTTGGTGGAGTCACCTGCCTTGGTGGTATGTGCCTTGGGTGGAGTCATCTGCCTTACGTGCACGTGCAAGTTCCCACAGGAACTTAGAATAGTAGACTGCCCCGCTGACCTTGCTTTGCAACATAATCCAGCTGAAACCAAAGGATGGGGTCTGTGGGCTTGCCCTATATAAACACAGTGCTGAATATTAAACTTGGAGCCTTGATCAGAACCTTGTCTTGACTTCATTCTTCTCTTGAATCCCCCACCCCATCCCACTCCCCCACTCCCACCCCATCTCCCCATCTCTTTTTCATTTCCAGCCCCTCTTTCAGGTAAACTCAGTTTGTTCATGGCCGCTGGAAGGCTACATTACTTTATTTTAAATTTTGAGGCAGGGTCTCCCTATGTAGCCCTGACTGGCATGGAACTTGCTGTATAGACCAGGCTAACCACAAGCTCAGAGATCACTCTACCTCTGTGAGATTAAAACTGTGGACAAGTGAAGCCTGATTTGGGAATAGATTTTGATTGTGCATTTGTTAAGCCAATTCCAGCTTCTGTGTTAAATAGCCAGGCCTTTGAGGACTGACGCTAATAATAGTCGCACATAGACCAAACTAGAAAAAGGACAGGTGGCCTGGTAAGTGGGCACACCATGCTCCTGACACTCAGCACTCGCTGGTCACCAACCCAGAAGCTCACCGAATCACAAGGTGGACAGTGTTTACGCAATTAGTCTCTAGGGCCCTTTCTCTCCGTCCTGAAGGTCTGGTTGAAGTGCCTATTTTAAATTACGCCTCCGAGACACTGGGTAGCTTTTTGCAAAATTAGGTACAACTTGTTCTAGGAGATGTTTTTTGAAAACTCAAAAGTTATTTTAGACATCTCAATTTTTGATTTGAGGAAAAAACAGTGTAGTGTCAATGAGACTTTATTTTCAAGTGTACCACTTTGGGAAGATTTAAAATCAAGGTAGTGGGTAGTATATTCTTTTTGTGTTTCCGGAAGTGAGGAATGCAATTTCCCCCATCTTCTGTAACATTTCAAAATAACATTTCATTAAGACAACTTCAAGTAAAAATTCTGTCACAAAGCTGGTCAAAACCTAGCGTTGTGTTTATTGAGTTGTGTGTAGGTAGCAAAGGAAAATGATCTGGGCATGGTAGTACATTGAACTTGGGTGCTGAGGCAGGAGCATCACAAGTTGGAAGCCAGTCCCGGCTATGCAGTAAAAGAAACCCAGTCTGTAAAAGGTAGGGTTTGTGTTGGGTTGAGGACTCCATTTTGTCTCTACCCTAAGAAAGGAAATAACAGGTACTTGTTTATGGTAACCCTAGGTTCACACACAGAGAAAAATGAATAAAGTTGGGTTGTATTATCACCATCACCACCCCACCACCATCATCTTCATCATTACAATCATCATATAATCACCACCACCACCTCCAGTCTCTTCAAAATTCAGCCTCCAAAATGTAAAACTCTCAGCTCTTTTTTCAGCACCATGTCTGCCTGGATGCTGCCATGCTTCCCACTATGATGACAACGCATTAACCCTCTGAACCTGTAAGCCAGCCCAAACTAAATGTTTTCATTTGTAAGAGTTGCCATGGTCATAGTGTCTCTTCACAGCAATGAAACCCTAAGATAGACTCCATCTGCATAGCTGTCTTAGTTACTTTTTTATTGCTGTGGTACCATGAACAAGGCAACTTATAGACAAAGGAGTTTACTGGGGGCTTACATTTCAGAGCATCTACGACCATCATAAAGGAGAGCTTGGTAGCAGGCAGGTATGGTGCTGGAGCAGTAGCTGAGTTTTCTATCTTAAGACACACTGTGAGTTGGGGTGGGGTAGGGAGAGAACTAACTGCAACGGCGTATGTGATGCACTGAGAGAATGGTTCCCAGAGTTCATATATTTGGTTCATATATTCCTGCTTATTCTAAAGTTGGTGAAAGTGTTTGAGGATTGGGAGGTGCAGCCATGTTCGAGATGAGTCACTGGGTGGTGGGCTTAGAGGTTTCAAAGCTCATTAAATTCCAAGAGCTCTCTCTCTCTCGGCCTTGTGATTATTGTCTCAGCATGTAAGTACTCAGCTACTGCTCCATTGCCATAGCTGTCTGTCTGCTCCGTGCTCCCTGCCATGGTGGTCATGGACTCTGCAGTGGGAGGTTTACCATGAGCTTGTCAATCCATGTAACATATCTTTACAGAAGAGGTCACATGTAGTCAATCTACAGAACCTATCTTTATATACTTGTACTGGCTGGTTTTGTGTGTCAACTTGACACAAGCTGGAGTTATCACAGAGAAAGGAATTTCAATTGAGGAAATGCCTCTCCATGAGATCCACCTGTAAGGCATTTTCTCAATTAGTGATCAAGAACGGGAGGGCCCATTGTGGGTGGTACCATCCCTGGGCTGGTAGTCCTGGGTTCTATAAGAAAGCAAGCTGAGCAAGCCAGGAGAAGCAAGCCAGTAAAATAAATAAATAAATAAATAAATAAATAAATAAATAAATAAATAAATAAAATCCCCTCCCCCATGGCTTGTGCATCAACTTCTGTTTCCTGACCAGCTTGAGTTCCAGTCCCGACTTCCTTTGGTGATGAACAGCAATGTTGGAAGTGTAAACTGAATAAACCCTTTCCTCCCCAATTTGCTTCTTGGTCATGATGTTTGCGCAGGCATACAAGCCCTGACTAAGACAATACTTTACAAAAAGTTCCAATGTAGTCATACCTTAAACTTTATTTTACACATGGGATTGAGCTAATGACCACCAGAGAAGTTCTTACCAAACTGTGCTTTAATGTGCCTAAAATAAACTACTTAGGGTCAGATTGTTACTCTGCTGGCCTTGGTAATCTAAGAGACCTACCACCACTCTACTACCCTCTGGAACTTTGAACTTTAAATTAAATGCTTTCTTTTACAGGTTGCCTTGATCGTGGTGTCTCTTCACAGCAATAGAAAATCAACTAAGACAGCATGGGCTTTTGAAAGCTCAAAGCCCCACCCCCAGAGACGCATCTCCTCCAACAAGGCAACACCTCCTAATCCTTCACAAATAAGTTCTACAGATTTAGGACCAAGTATTCAAACATACGTGCCTATAGGGCCCATTCTCATTCAAACCACTTTCCACTCTCTGGCCTCCATAAGCCTATGGCTACATCATAATACAAAATGCATTTAGTCCAACTTCAAAAGTCCTCAAAGGTCTTTCGCAGTCTCAACACTGCTTAAAAGTCCAAATCTCTTGCCTCAAGTTAATTCCAAAAAGCAAATTACATACAACATAAAACGGTGTGGAATTTATATTACCATTCCAAAGTGGAGGAAAGTGGGCATTGTGGGAAAATACTGGACCAAAGCAAGACCAAAATCCAAGCCGGGCATGGTGGCACACGCCTTTAATCCCAGCACTCAGGAGGCAGAGGCAGGCAGATTTCTGAGTTTGAGGTCAGCCTGGTCTACAAAGTGAGTTCCAGGACAGCCAGGGCTACACAGAGAAACCCTGTCTTGAAAAATCAAAACAAACAAACAAACAAACAAAACAACGACAACAACAAAACAACTCAGCGTGTCCTTTACGAGAAATATAACTTCTTCAGTATTAGAACTAATTTTCTTTCATTTATTTGCAAAATGAGAAATAAAATACTCATCTCCAAAGACTATGACAATCAAGTAAGATAGAGTGCTGTACAATGATTTCAGAACTGGGTCAAAGTGAATACTCCTTAAGTGACAACTTTTCAGATTTTTTTATTCCCAAATAAGAACTCATGCGAGAGCTTCATATCCAATAGAACACACTTAACTCAGGACTGTGAGGGACCTTACTTTCAAGATGACCAATTTGCTTTTGGAGAACACCACAGTAAAAACACACTGACAAAACTGACCTGGCCATTGAACTTCATAAGCATATCCCAGGTTGTCTGGAGCAGTAACAAACATTTCTGTGTTGGTAACTGGTGGCCAGAATGGAACCATGTTGTATTGCCTGTTATGTCCAATAGGAGCGTTTTCCAATGGGAAGGTAGAAATATCTAAAATATTCCAAAGGCAGCGTGTTAGCAGACAGCTAGTTGATATCAAAGTAGTCGCTGTGTTCTGAAGGAGGTTAGTGGGCAAGAAACACATAGAAAATGATTTTAGAGTTTACGTCAAGGGTAGTCACAAGGCAAGTGTCCCTGCAGAACAGGGAGAACATGGTACCAAGTATGTGTCTTGAGAGAACGTGACTTATACTTCTGGATAAGATTCTCAGCTCTTCAGTTTTAAAACCACACAAGTTAATTTAAATTAATCCACAAAACATATTTTTCAGTCAATGAAGAGCCAGATCTGCCCTTTCTCTATTATGGTCTGTAATTCAAACTTGGCAGATGGTTGTCCTTGACCTCAGTTGTATCTGTTTAATATTTCTATTTTTTTCAATTTACTTTGACAGAAATAAGTATTAAAAGTTGAATCTGATCTTTAGAACACTGCTCCCTGTTTTCTCCTTTCCTTCTATCTAAATCAGCCATTTAAACAGAAGGCTTTTTTCTTGTTTGTTTTTCAAGACGGGGTTTCTCTGTGTAGCCCTGGCTGTCCTGGAACTCACTCTGTAGGCTAGGCTGGCCTACGAACTCAGAAACCTGCCTGCCTCTGTCTCCCAAGTGCTGAAGTGCTGGGGTTAAAGGCATGTGCCTCCACCGCCCGGCTTGGTATTTATTTTTTAGTGCTTTCTCTTTTGTGTGATTAAGGATGAAAGTGAGGATAGGTTCTCTGTGTCAAGAGCGAGCTATGTTTTTCTTGTTAATCTGTATTTATATGAGTGCTATTAAACACCACACAGAATACCCCAAACCAGAGGTGGATCTGTGCTTTGGAGAGACACTAACTGCTTCTTTGAGGACACTTGGCATATGAGAGGTCAGCAAGGGGAAGGGTGTCCTTTCGTAGGAGACGTGGGATCTGTGAAGTCATGAAAGGATGGCTCAGCGTTTCCTTTGAGAAAAAGTCAGGTACCAAAATGGCGATGGCTTTCATATTTCTGTGTCTTTTTAGTTTTAACATGTACAGCAAGAAGTAAAATACTTATCTAAATATACCGAGTGCCTGATGGTGCTAGCTAGGTATTGGTCCACTGACCAAAGAAGCCCCCTTCCATTCCTCAGTCTCACATCCTGTTGTAGTACTAGTAACCTATGGAAGTTCTATGTTAAGGCTTATAATTCAATTAAAATTTTAAACTCACATTCTACCTGTCTATTGAATTCTGACTTGATCACTCTCAATTCAGTTTGCTTCTGCTATGGGATATAGTTCACCAAAATGGACAAAGGAGTTATAGCAAAAACAGCATTCACAATTGGATCACAAGTAACTTCTCTCAGCAAGATCCTTCTAAAGATGCCCATTTCTCCAAGGCTGTAATGCAGTGAGCTTGAGTATCTTCCCATTGTTTTGCTGAGCCCACTTCCTCTCACCTCCTCTTCCCAAGGCTCCTCTGTTCCAGCTGTATCAGGGTCCTTCAAATCCCTTTGTTTTAGGATGATCTTCCATTTTTCTACACATCATTTCCAATCATATTTCTGATTTTATTTACCTACAACAACTTTCCACTTTCTACTCTACTGTATTTACTTACAGTCATCTATCTTAATATCTCACAATAGGTAGGAAAATCCCAGGAGGACAGCACTTCTGAGTTCTGGATGCTATGTCTGGTGCTTAGAATGTCGTCCAGCAAACATTAAGTGCTCACCTAATGTTCAGGAAAGGATTTATGATTGCTCTATTTCCTTTCTAGCTCAAGAAGAAGCAATCATTTTGGAAATGTACAAACTACTTTTTCTGAAAAAAAAAAGTGCATGGAGTTCTGGAGCACTATGTTTGAAAGAATACATAATTCAAAGTAATAGAAGAGGGATAATGAATTGTATGTTACTCAGATTTATAAGAGGCGTGGTGAGAGGCAGAAACAGGCAGATCTTTGTGAGCTTAAGGCCATCCAGTCTTACATAACTAATTCTTTTGTTGTTATGTATGTAAATCCACATGAAATTTGAGACAGGATACCAACTGTATATTCCAATTTATAAAACATTGACAGCTAAGCAAGAATTTATGTGTAAACTTCTTGTCTGATGTTTCTTTTTTGAGTCAGTACCTCCCTTTGTAGCATAGGCTGGCCTTGAACTCTAAATCCTCTACCTCAAATTTCTGATTATCAAAATTATAAACACTACCATATATGGCAGATTACTTATTTCTTAAGCAGTTCCTGACAGAATAATATATTTTGACCAACACAAAGATTAATAGTCTGGAACAGGTTGCAATAGCGGTTTCTGTCACACACAAAGAAGTGTGAATGCCCTCATTGGAAAGGTACAGCAACAGAGAGCTAACCTTCAGCATTGTGTGTGCATGGTAAAGGCATGGCAGCTAACATGCAGAACATTTCCCAACTATGAAATTTTATGATGTTTAAACCAGTGAAAATCCTTTCACGATTTGGAAAAGCATCACACTTCTCTTTAGCTGAGTAGGAGTGCAGTAAATTAGGTCTCTAAATTAATACTTTAAAGAAAGCATTGAAATGAACTTAAAGGAGATCTCCTATGGTGGGACATAAAGCCAGTTAACTTTTCAAGTAGAGCAAGTTTCCATTTCGGTGAGGCCGTAAAGTAATACAACACAGAACTGCAGATTACGGTTATGGCACATCTACTCTTTTGTGAAACCCCAGAAAAGATCTGCAACGTCCTTCCATTTATTCTAAGAAGCAACGAGAAGGTTTGCTGGAAAATGTAAATCTTGAGACACATCGTAGTCATTTTTTTAATGGCAAAAAAAATGCCTCCAGTGTCTTCTTTTTGGTTACGGTAGTGAAAGACTTCTACACTTTTCAAGGTGGTTTTAAGTATTTGGCAAGGGCTGGATGTGAGAGCTACTGCATCTTTATTTTGGAGCGTATTTTATAGGTGTCAAGGACTAGCTTGAATTGATAACCACACCTTCAGGGTAAGCTCTTTGCAAAGCCTGCAGAAAACATAGGGAAGCATCTCACCGGCATTGTACCTCCTTAGCCATTCGTCAAAGACTGCATCAGTGAACGTATGCAGGAGGACAAAAATAGGATCATTGGGAGACAAATGGGTTTGTCCTCCTGTTCCATTCAGGAAGAGGTGGGCCAGGTTGTGAAGGCTTCGAACAGCAGGGTCATATTTTCCCGTGGGAGCACTGTAACCTACGTTTGAAAGTAAGGATGAAAATAGTACACAACATTGATAGTCAAGAGCAGTAATTTAATGAGAAAAAAAGGTTGTCAAAGCTTGCCAGGCTAAATATCACCTCATTATAACAGTGTTGCCTCTTTAGAGCAATGGCTGATGACAATTGCTTGCTATATTCAGAGCTAACCTAGTAGTTAGCATGGCACTCCAAATGTAGTTTTTAGGTTAACAAAACGACCTGCAGAGTATAATAGTCAGAATGTATAAGTGCTGAATTTTGACGAGGCACAGATTGTTCTGCATGGAAACACAGACAGTGGAAATCCTCCAGTTTACTGCTGTGACCACTGGGAGCCCCGCTGTCACTCTCCTGGACACTTTCTCACTTTTATCCTTTTCAATGACTGCCAGCATATTTATTTTTAGAGAATTAATTTTGTGAGAATGCTAATGTGTCACCATTTGCCTACTTTTTCTATATGGTTTTAAACATCTGGAAAGATTACTTTCAAAATATTAGGGAATTTTCACAGTACCTCTACATGTTTAGGCTGGTAAGGATAAATGCCAAGTAGGTCAGGAGGCAGAGTGTGATTAGGGATTAAGTTAAATGTGTCTGATTGGGTTGAACTGTCATGCATATATATTCACTAACTTACTCATTTTTAGTACACTTAATCCTTATTTTTTAACTCAGAAACCATAGCATATTTCTCTAAAAAATGACCACTTAAGCTTTGTAGATATCATTTTGGTTATCTATATGAAGTAAACATTGTAGTAAACATTGAATCAACTTTTATCAGTATATATATATATATATATATATATATATATATATATATATAAATTGTTGGCTAGCTTAGAAAAGTCATTGCACCTATTTGAATTGTGCATTTTTTTAACTTCAAATTAATTGTTATGAAATGAGGAAAATCAAGTTAAGCCTCAGTAGACCTTTATTTAAACTTTTATAGACCTTAAAATTTGATACAATGTAACTTAAATAAAACTTCCCAACAAACAAGACTGTACAGACTGTCGAGTAATTGGGACTTAAAGAACTGTTAATCTTATTTTGTAAAGAAATACTTTACAACTGAAGTCGCCTGTCAATGCAGCGGCACAACTTTATTACACACGCTGGCCTGATAATGGCCAGGCACCAAAGTTAAAGAGGCTCTAGACATTTAAGAGGTTTAAGTCGGCAACTCCCCATGGCTTTTCTCTCATAGCCAAATGGAATCTGATACTCCCTTTATTTTTGAACCAGAAATTTTGACTGAATCAAAATCAACAGCCAGTTCACGTGAACCCACGTGATCAGAATGGCTTTCGAAGCCTTTCCAAAGCCATCTAATTTGGAGCACTTCAACTTGCTCTTCCAACTGGATTAATTCAAAACACCAATTTTTTTTTTTACTTGCCTTCCACTGTATTTCGAAAACTGTCTGTAGAATTGGAATAGAAAGGAGGTGTGTCAAATACACGGACCTCCAAGCACTGAGTGACATCCTGTGGTGCTGGAAGGCGCTGCACTGCTGGTCTGCCTACATTTCCAGCTGGGTTTCTCCTGATGGGTCCACCCTCAGTGCCTAGGGAGGAAAGGAATGTACTTTAGTTAAAGAATGTCTACAGGTCTGAGCATTGCTCTCTTTATATAGCGAAACCACCGAAAAATACATCCTTATGGAAGAAATATGAAAAGACACGTTTACTGTGAAACAGATCTAAATTATGTTATCCTATTACTGTGAATTGAGACAACCTGATATATAAAAAACATAGGAAGGAAAAAATAATGATGCTGAAAGATGTGGATCTGAATACTGTTAAGTTGCAACAAGTTTTAATACAAGAATGTAAGTACATGAAAAACTAAATTTTGTTATAAATAATTATACAAAACTAAACAAAAACTGAAAATGTATATTTCACACACACACACACACACACAACATCACTCAAATGCCATCTGTTATAAGTCTTTAGAGGAATAAGAAAAAAATATCCTCAAATCTCATTGGATATTGTGCATATTTCAATCAACAAATGTTTTCCCTTTTTAAAAATCAATTGTCATCATTAAACCATTTAAAGGGTGGTATAGAATAGGTGATAAAGGTAAAGAAAGAAAGGAAGGGAGGTAGAGGTAGAGAGAAAGGAGACACAGAGGCAGAGACACAGAGAGACAGAGAAAATAAAGAGTAGATTTACAGGGAACTTTGAATGACTGAATGATTGGGTATGATTGGAAGAATTTACATAGGTAAAGTCAGAGAGATACTGCAAGATGACTAGTCAGGAAGAGGAGAAGTAGCGAAAACCCAGAAGCGTCCTTCTGTTTGTCTCATGAGAACATGAACTCTCTCACCATCCCTGGCACAGTGCCTTGTGTTTTCTTGGTGACAAGGAGTTGAATCATACTTTCTTGTGGCTGTAAAAAGGGATCTTTTGGGGGTGGGGGGTGGGGGGAAGAGTTTGCCAGGAGTAGAGCAGACTGTCAGGAGGACGAGAAGCTAGGCCAGAGCCATATTGTGAGGAAATACCAAGCTCCGAAGGTTATATTTATTTCAACTGGAAGTGGAGGAAAACTGGAACCTATGTAAATGGGACAAGGTAAGAATGGTTCATTCAGAGCACATTTCATGAGTATTCCATGGTGATTGATAGACTCATAAGTGCCTTGCAGGGATGAGGCAAGTAATCTATTGGCTCGTGAGGGACAGCACTGCAACTTCAGTTTGTTTTCCTTTTCATTTACAAATGTCTTCTATTGAATTCTTAGCACAGTTCTGCCTGGCTGCTACATTAACATAACAACCATTAAATATCACAGCAGTAAAACTTAGACCTGTTTTAGGATTGCCGTGTCCATGTACATTTAGGGGGTATAGACTATGTTCAAAAAACCTTGAGGAATCACTAAATCTTGAGTCGGACTTTAAGATGGTATTTTGGGGACTGCTGTTTGGGGAAGTAAGTCCAATGAAGGAAAAATACTGTCTATTTTGGTTGCAAGCAACTGCACCCTAGTTAATATTCATGGAGTTTCATGGTTGAGAGTTTGGCTAGCACAAGATATCAACTGAGTCATTTTAGTTTATTTCCCAGTGATTTTTGAATATTAGTTTTCCTATGGACAACCTCTGCCAACTCAACCATTCGTGTCCTATGACTTGTAGGCCTATAAAATTTCCATATCAGAATGAATGAGAAGTTCAGAATGTCCAAGAGAAAAATAGGTTCAAGAAATACTGGAAAGAATGAAGTAGTGCTTTTCATCTGATGAACTGGAGATGCATGAGGGCAGAAAGAATGACAAGAATCACTAACTCACTCTTCTGACCCACTAACTTCAGCAAAACGAGTAAATAACAATGGACGTATGGGATCACCATAGAAAGGTTAATCCAAGGACATGCATGCATTACTCTCCCGAAGAAGTCAAGCTCCTTTTGAAACTGTAGAAATGAATAACATCTTCTCAGTCGCAAATAGATAAAAGAAATAATTGAACAAGGACAGTAAGCATCTTATGTCTCTATGAGACACACGATGTGATGGATACAGGCTGTTTTCCTTTATCCTTTACTATTTTTGAGTTTTGAAATTAAGTGTGTGTGTGTGTGTGTGTGTGTGTGTGTGTGTGCACATATAAAGGTGAGAGGACAACCATGTGGGTCTTAGGAATTGAATTCAAGTTGTCAGTCTTGGCAACATGAGCTTCTACTTGAGACATCTTTGCAGTTCTCTTTACCATGTTCAATAAATATGATGTTTGATTTTTACATCCTGGATTGTCACAATAGGCAATTAACCCAGAATAAGTACTCCAACTTCTTATGATATTGTGAGTCTTGTTAAATCGAGTGATAGGAAAAGCTATGGAAAAATGAAATACTTCCACTTCTATGTTTTTTTCTTATGTTTTATTTTCATTGGCTCTTCTAAATTGTTCCTTCTAAGCTGGAAAGATATCTTTTAAAAGTAAAATACTTGAGACCTGAATTTGACTGAAGAATCCACAGAAAAGAAAATGAAGTAATTTAAGGCCCACTAGCAATATCAGTAATGAGCAGGTCATGACAGGTGTGGTCATGAGCTATTGATGGGTAATAAACATTGCCCCACATCCTTCAAAGTTAGGTGGATCCTGGACCCTGGAGTTTATCCGCACCCTTGAGAGAAAGTAAGTAGTCTGGCAGTTGGATCTCCATGAGTCAGAAGCTAGCCTGGACTACATAGTGAGCAGCAGGCCAGCCTGAGCTATACAGCGAGACACTGGCTCAAAAATAGAAAGGTAGTCTTCTGGGCATATACCCAGAAGATCTTCCAACTGGTAATAAGGACACATGCTCCACTATGTTCATAGCAGCCTTATTTATAATAGCCAGAAGCTGGAA
>NC_034595.1:33068036-33082694 GCF_900095145.1 Mus pahari | reverse complement strand
CACACACACACACACACACACACACACACACACACACACACAAACACACACAGTATCAGCATGGTTAAAAAATGTCTAAAATACTCCAGCCCTAAATATATCAGTCTGGTGAGAAAGATGAATGTGTTAGTGAGGATATGCTAACCTTCAATTTCATTCCTCTGTCACAAGGTGGAACCAATTGCTCAGGTGTTAGACTTCTAAAGGAAACTTTCATGTATTATCACATTTTAAAAAGATTTTAAAATACAGCTAAATGCTGTCCTAATGGGGAAAATGTACTTAGTTCCTTTCATTTATTTATAACTATTCTCTCTTTAAGCTTCCACAGCAATACAAAAGTTGATGCATAAAAATACAAGCAGAGTGATATATCCCAAATGCAATATTAAATCACAACTCTAATTTTCATACAGAAATCCAAATATTTAAAATATCTGGAAATGCTTGAAGAAGAAAAAGAAGAACCAGTAGAGAACCCCCACAATGGAAATCCGGTTAGTAGCACAGGGAGGGTAACTATGACTCATGGAAGAAAATAAAAAGCACATGAGCAGGCTGGTACAGAGCAGACATATTCCACGGCAGAGGCACAATAGGCAGACATATGGGCACTTTCTATAGGAGAGTTGCGAATACCGCGTCTGCCAGTATTGCTGTTGCTACATCTTCCTATTCAAAAGGCATCCCTGTGAAAGGTGTCCGTTTCGGAGTTTAGTTCTCTGGCGGAACGTACACTTTTCCTTCTCTGCTTCTCTCCCTCTTGTTCTGCTCCCAGACAATTCCCAACCAGTTTTTGCACATTTTAGATGTTCTTGGGAGACATTTTTCAGTGAAATTCCATCCCAAGACACATGACTGCTAAGCAGTTCTGGGTGTATTAAGAGGATTAATCTACACTAGGCTTCTTGAAAACGAAGTTAGAAGCGTACTCATGGAATCGCTGAAGAAAAATCAATAAAATACACAAGTACTTTGTGTTTCCCAGGAACACCCTTTAGACTGCCTTGAGTCTCCTGGGTGCTTAATGTGCAACTGCACTGATTCTCTGGAGAGAGAGAGAACAGATTTCATTCTGAAGAAGGGCCTTACAGGCAACACAGTCACTTAGAGAAGAAAGAATTGTGAATAGTAGCTGTCATTTGGGTCTTACTGTTACAAAGTGTTCCCAGGGTATCGTACTCTTCTAAGGATTCACAGACCACTCTCCACTGAGAAAAGACAGAGTTGGGGCTTATAAGAGTAGAATCGAAGTTGCTTCTGGATCCCATCAAATCGTCGGTGCAGACATCGCAGACGTTTTTCCCAGTTGCAAAATTCCAGTAGGGAAGGGAGAATGAAGGCTCCTGCAGCATGTCCTAGATCATAGAAATCCATTAGTGCTCTCTGCTTCCGCTAGGGGCTTGCTTGGCCCTGGCGTCCTTTTCCTTTAGCTCTCTACCTGCTAAGGAGTCAGTGAGTGTGTCAGTAACGTTTGGGACTCCAAACGTATTGAACAAAGTTTGGAATTTAGTTGGGGGGAGTCAAATGGGCAGTAGAAACAATGAAACTCACTTCATGAAGAAATTTCTCCCCCCCCAAAAAAAAATTTGGAGGAAAACATAGTTTTCATTATTGGCAGATAATTATGTTTCTGTTGGTTATATCACAATCCTTGAGTTTTATTTTTTAATTCTTGATTTTTCTACCTCTCCCACTTTCTTATTTTTATTTGAAACACCATGAAATCTTAGCAGTGTGTGACTTCAGTTTTGAAATGATTTGTGGAATGATAATTCTTTGGGTCTTGTTTATAATGTGGTCTGGATGACTGTACTTAGTTAGATTCTGGTTTGCTGACAGACTGCATGTTTTGTCTCACACAGACTCTATTTGCAAAGCACCAAAGGAGTTTTGTTTAGAGATCTACACTGCAATGCTGAACTAGGAAGACAGGCATCTGCCCGAAGCTCACAGTAAAAATGCTAAGCAGAAGTGGAATGAATTCTGCGCCTATTGTTCTTAAGACCAATGACCTAGTTTCCACTTTGAAACCATCTCACATGTTATTGAAAATGCATGAGACCAAGGACACATGCTTATATTATTAGATTTCTTAAAACACTGCTTCTCTCATTTGCCTTTCTTTTAGCCCTTGGGGGGTTACTTCCGGAGAGGGAGTTTTAGTATGAAGCTGCTCTTGCCTTCTGTGTCTTTCAAGCACCTGGCGATTTCTGCTCTTTAATTGCAGCTCCCTTCTGGCAAGCATCTTATCCTTAGGTGTTTTAGAAAGTCAGGAACTGCTCAGGGTATCTCTAGTTCTTGATCTCCAAGGGTTTATATCACACCTACAAAAACTAGTATTGTGCCTCACAAAAGTTTGTGACAACTTCCAAGCTCATTATGAATCAAGAACAACCGTGATTGGGCGGCTGGCATTTGGGCACACTCATATGGTGCTACATGTCACTTGTAGCCTGGAACAAGATGATGCCTTGTGCTCTGGGCTAAAAAAAAATGTAAGTCATTGAAGTGGAAGTTACACATGCAGAACTGCGACTTTTAGACACTTCCCACCTGCCCTTTCATTTTGCTGAGCCATTGGGAAAATGTCTTGAGTGAATGAAGATCTACAGTCAGTTAGAGATGACAGATTCATCTACTCACAATCTATTAAATGTCTTTCTTGTAATCAGAGCTTTAAAATATGATGCCAGGAGGACTAGAGGGGTTGTTCAATCACCCTTACAGACTCCTGTCGACTATCTGACTCTGTTGGAGTGCACCACTTTGTCTTTGCTACACATTATTTTCCCTTGAATTGCTAGCATAGCAGCACAGCATTCAGTACATTAATCAATCAAGAGGTGGACTTTTGTGTGTGTGTGTGTGTGTGTGTGTGTGTGTGTGTGTGTGTGTTAAGGTAATTTTAATGAATTTTAAGACTGTAACTTTAGGGTAGAGATTCATGACTGCTTTATATAAGAAATAAGCTTAGTTTATAGAGTTAATAATAGAGATCCAATAATAAATAATTTTAGGCGGGCAGTGGTGGTACACACCTTTACTCCCAGCACTTGGGAGGCAGAGGCAGGCAAATCTCTGAGTTTGAGGCCTGCTTTGTCTACAGAGCAAGTTCCAAGAGTCACACAGAGAAATCCTGTCTTGAAACACCAAAACCAACCAACTAACTAAATAACTAACTAATTAACCAACTAACTACCTAACTAAATTGAACTGGGGATTAGACCTAGGGCCTTGTGCTTACTAAGGAAGTGCTTTATCATTGAGATAAACTCACAACCCCTAAACTGTTAACTTTTTGAATAAAAGTATTTTTCCTAAAAAGTAGTTTATTAGTAAAAAGGCAATAATTCAATACTTAGGCTACCAGATACCTTAGTGTGTTTTGAGAACATCTGCTTAAAACCAAATCAAACCAAACTAACTAACTAATCAACCAACCAACCAACCAACCAGACAAAATCTCTTGATGTAAGTTACTGTGCTTCAGTTGAGGTCTACTCTATATTTTCCTTCAAAAATCTAGTTTTCAATTGAAAATTCATGTCTAAAGATATGTCATTTTGAAGTCCTTTTTAGAAAAAATGGCATAAAACATGATAAATAGGAATATATATGCATGTACACACACACACACACACACACACACACACACACACACACACACACAGTGAAATGATTACGGCCTCCAAGAAATTGAACACATCCATTATTTCTTTACAGTTATGTGATGCTTTTGAGTGGGCTTTTCTGTAAGCCCTAAAGTGGTAGGGAGTATAGAAAATATAGTTCAGTGAAAATGAAAGGATTTAGGCTCTAGAACCATCAGCTGTTTTGATGGTTACACATGGATGGAAGGGGTACCTGCAGGTTACTACTCTTCGGGGGGGGGGGGGGCAACTGCTAACATTCCACAAAGGAAGAAGATCTGGAAAGCGAGTTTTTTTTCTGTTTTTCATTTGTTTCATAAGTAATTTTGTTCAATTATCAAACTATTAAAAAATTCCAAACTTTTAACTCTTGCATTAACAGGTCTCCATTTTTTCTCTCATCATTAACATTACTTTCATTTCACTGTACAAAAGACTATGGTTAATAAATTATTGAATGAGCAGTGTGGGAAGGATCTTATCTGAAAGTCTAGAGTACCCCGATAATGCTCATTCTTGTCATCCAGTACAATGTGAGTTACATGTAGGCACCTAAAAACCAAGACTCAGCATACCTGCATGTCTCTCTCCAGCTGCAGCAGATGGTATCTGTGCCATGTGAGAAAAGCTGGTCCTTCGTGAGAGAAATCCACATCGCCAAAGCTTTCCTGTCCTGCCCCAAGGAAGGTTTTTTTGACTGAATAATAGTGTGTCCAAACAAAGTAGTTGTAAATGGAAATGTTCTCAAATTGTGGTGTGTTGCCATCTGGTCCCAGTATGTCTTCTGACCTCCTTGTGGCAATGACAAATTGAGGGTGAGTTGTACGCTTCGCCATATCCAAGGCCCTGACAAAGTGGCTCTTTTCTTCTTGATTTAAGTCCAGAAGATTTCTCCTGACTTTAAACATGAAAAGATTAAGACATGAAAACTAGCACAAGCTTATTGCATCATGCTATGCCTCTAGTATCCATCAATGGCCACGTATGTACCTGTTCAGATCTTTTATACATTGTTTAGCTGCTTATCATTTTCAAGATGCTTGGTACCAGATATATTTTGGAGTTTGCACATTCTGAAATATTTTCTTGTATATTATATTTTAGGCATTGGGTCCAAAGCTAAATGTAAATTCCATTTGTTTCATATACACCTCATTACACATATAGCCTGAAGACAGTTTCAACCAGTTTCATTATTTTGTGCTTAAAACAAAGATTAACAGTGTAGAGCTTTCCATTTGGAACACCATGTTCAAAAATTTCAGAGTTTGTACAATATTGGAATTTTGATTTCATAGCTGTTTAATCTATACATTATTAAAAATACTCTATTAAATCTGTGTTTAGACTGATCTCTTTCCCTCCCCTCTTTGTCTCAGCAATTTACTCTTGGATTTATTTTTGTTTTAACATTTATTTATTTATTTATTATATCTAAGTAACACTGCAGCTGACCTCAGACACACCAGAAGAGGGCATCATATCTCATTTCAGATGGTTGTGAGCCACTATGCTGTTGCTGGGAATTGAACTCAGGACCTCTGGAAGAGCAGTCAGTGCTCTTAACCGCTGAGCCATCTCTCCAGCCCTACTCTTGGATTTCTAAAAGCTTTTTTTTTTTTTAATAATACATGGAGATTTATCATTTATTGTCAAATAAAGATTATCATATTTATTTTTGTGAATTATTGGCATTTTTAAAAAAATTCTACCTCTTTGCTTTTGTTTTTTCAATACATGGTTTCTCTGTGTAGCTCTGACTATCCTGGAACTCACTCTGTAGATCAGGCTGACCTCAAACTCAGAGATGCTCCTCCCTCTCTCTCCTGAGTGCTGGGGTTAAAGGTGTGCATCACCATCACCAGTGGCGTTTTCTACTTTATAAACATCATGAATCTTAGAAAAACAAGGCAAGCAAATACGGCATAGTGGTTAAAACAGAGAATTTCTGTCTTTTGGCATATATTTTCCGGCTTATTTTTCATGTTATTTGATATTTGGATAAAAAGAACTCTTGCTTTACAAAGACATGGAGAGGAGGAATATCCCCCCCCACACACACACACACATCAAGTAGACCAGTGCTTGGATGATATTAAAGTCTCGAAAGGTCGTCTGGGAAGCCTTGATCAGTGTCTCACACGTGGAAACCAAGCAGGTGCTGTTGCTGTTTCTGTTGAATACTGCATGTACCTGCTCATTCATCTACAATGCAAGAACTCCTTCAGTACAGTGAGGAGTCGTGAGTCTCCACTGCTGCTTAGAGGGGTGAGACTGTTTTCCTTAGAGCTAGCTAGATCTCAGTGGACATGCTTTCTTTGCTAAAGGTCCAGATCCATGAGTGTGACCTTTCTGAATCTAATGTACAAGGACCTTTGCTCACAAAAGTCAGTTCCTAACATATACGAACTGCCTAAGTAGGAAATTGCCTGTATGTGGTGACCAGAGGAGAGTGTCAGGTGGCCTCTATCACTCTGTACCTTATTATCTTGAGACAGGGTCTCTCACAGGAGTTCATCTCTTTTTGGCTAGACCCATGATCTTCAAAGCTCCAGAAATTAACCTGTCTTCCACCTTTAGTACTGAGCATACAGTCACAGGTGGTCACACCCATTTTCCTACTGAATGCTGAGGATCTTAGGTTCTCCTTCTGAGAATGCTTTTTTTTTTTTTTTTTTTTTTTTTTTGATTTTCGAGATAGGGTTTATCTGTATAGCCCTAGCTGTCCTGGAACTCACTCTGTAAACCAGGCTGGCCTCGAACTCAGAAATCCACCTGCCTCTGCCTCCCAAGTGCTGGGATTAAAGGCCTGTGCCACTACTGCCCAGCTCCTGAGAATCCTCTTACCATCCACAAAGCCATCTCTCCAGATTTATGGAAATAAAATTAGTTAAATAAGGTGTGGGTTTAAATTGGGAAAAGTGGGCTGAGCTCTAGGATTTTAGGTGACTCCTGACCTACGTGATTCAGGATTCACATAGCCTCAAGTCTAACTCAGTGAAACTGCCTTCCCCACCTTTCTACTCACCTGTGAGAATTTTCTGGTTGCATGCAGCTCCTCTCCACCCAGGACGGCAAGTCCCACAGTTGTGTCCTGAGAAATTATCATTGCACTGACATGTTCTATTAAAGAACCTCAGAGGCCAGGCTTCTCGGTCGTCTTTACCATCATGGGGATAATGGCGGCTGTGGGGTCGGGAGTCTGCAATCACGGTCACACACCTGCCTCTTCCTGATGATGAGCCACAAGGGTCAGTCCCTGGACCAGAGGAAGGGAGCAGGTCTGGGCAACATACCCCACGTCTCAGAGCCTCAACATTGGCACACTCTCGTGGAAACTGAGCCCAGATCTGATGAAACAGCACCAGGGGAAGGAAGGTGGAGGCTAGGGTGAGGACTTTGTAAGATTTCATAATTCTCGAAGCAAGAGTGCAGAACCCAGGTCTCCTATGCTGCTCTCTGCTTGGAGAAGACAGGGGTGCTCAGATGAAAACGCAGCTGAAAAAAAAAAAATAAAAGAAAGGCAAAACAGAGTTGCAAAAGTTCTTTTGCATACTCTTTCAACCCACTCCTGAACTGGAATCTTTCATGTGAAACAAAATTTCTAAACAATAATAAAAACAATTATTCACCTTTAAATATCTGCAGGCATAATATCTAGATCACAGAATCCACTCTCCTGGTCTTTCAGTTTTCTTATTTAAAATTTCTACCCATAAGAATACTATTATCGGGCTGGGGAGAAGGCCCAGTGGTAAGGAGCATAGAGTGCTCCTGCAGGGGAACTGACTTCAGCGCCTCGCACCCACATCAGATCGCTCCCAACTTCTTGTAACCGAAGCCCTCCTCAGTAATCAGTTCTGCCCTTTCTGGGCACCTGCTCTCATGCACCCATATCCATGTGCATACATATACATATAAAGATCAACCTAGTCCAAAAAGACTTTCCTTAGATGTCATTTCCCAAAAAGCATCCACTAGCCGGTGACTACCACAGAAATAGTTAACCATGGTTGTGAAAAGAGAATGGGAAACAGGTATATAGCAAGCAAATCTCCTTCATGTTCCTAGAGCTTTGGTCACAGGGTACCCACCACAGAGCTGCTCACCAGTACCTTGAACCCCTGGAAGGTTTCTCTGCTGATCTCCTTCAGAGTTAGTGTTGTTGGATGTCTGCTTTTCCCCCTGATGCCAGCTTTTAATTGCCTGTGGTTTTTCTGCCAGACAGTAAATCCCAAGCCAGATCCCTCACACTGGGAGGGGCTGGGCCTCTCTTCCAGCTCTCACTAATCCCTTCTCACACCAGTGAATTCTCCTGCCCTTTTAACTACTAGGCAGCACATGACTCCCTCCCCACTGGTTTCCTTGTGATGGTTAAAGTCCTAAGAAAAGGTCAGACACACTGATTTGGATGTATGAGAGATGCTGAAGAGCTTTTGCTTTCCTTGTAATGATTTTATTCTTTTTTTTTATCTGTGTACCACAAAGGAAGAAACAAGATGAGTTGCTTTCTTAGTTGAACAAAGGCCAGCGTAACACTTGTATTTTCTGTTAGCTTTTGGTTGTTCTCTTTTAAAGAGACTTTTTCTCCTGGAAGTTGAAAACTCATACATATGTAGCCAGCATTCAAATGTAAGCCCGAGTTTGGAATACATGATTACTCTATGAAGCTTGTCAGAATTCATGATCAATGTTGGCTGGTCTTTTGATGTTAAGCTAGAAGTAAACAAAAATTATATAAAACAACCAAATGTGTGTTTAACAACCAAAAAAGACAACTAGGGATATATCTGTAATTAAGGCAGGAAAGAATAAGAGTATGTCCTTCTGCTTTTACTTATATATGGAGGCCAGCCACATCATCTGTTAGAATCGGGTTATATTAAACAGTCCTTGATATAAGATGCCTGAAACTCTGCAGGCATTCGTGTCTTTTTCTTTCAGATTTTAGCCAGTTACACATCCAACCTATTAATGAGTACTCATACTAGGACATTCCTTTAGATGCTTAAAGGAAAACCAGGACATTTCTGTTGGGAACTTATTCCATACACAGGAGACAAATTTAGTTTTGTTTCTGTATCTCTAGGCAATTTGAATCTCATAAATGACCATTTCTGTATAAGTAGGCTTCAGTGACTAGGTTTTTTCCCCCGACTAACACTGTCTCAAAAGTGTACTTGGGTTGCTGCATAGGAAATATTGTAGCAAAATTTTTATAGGTTTTATGACAGTTTGACATATCATTCTAATAATATATAATAATATATTTACCCATTCTCCAGTTATTGGACTTTTGGGTTGTTTTTATGTATTTTTTTTATCTTGTGGAAAATACCACTATAAATTGTCTTCAAATGTTTTCTGTTTCTCATATATATGTACATGACAAATATCTGTAGAGGGAATTGTTATCTTGAGGCTTGAGAATGTGTATAAAGTAATTCTAAATTACTTTCTAAAGTGTTTATATCATTTCCCATTCTTGTCAGCATTATTCAAGGTTAACGTTTAGTACTAATAAACTTATTTGTCAGTTCTACATTGAATCATCTGCCCTTATCCTCAGCTTTACCCTCTGTGGCTTCAATTCTTTGTAGTCTGCTGGTCTGAAAACATTAAACAGAAAATTCTAGATATAAGCAGTTCATAAGGTTTAAACTGTGTGCCATCTGTGTGGAATGATGAAACCTCACACCAACCATCTGGGCTCACTTCATCTTTGTTCTGTGTTTCCACACCATCTCTGCTCCTGATATTCTGTTACTAGCACGCTGCTCTGACCTCCATTTAGCTCCCTTGTCTTTGTGGTCTCCATCAAGTGACTTTAGATAAGACACCCAGAACATAGTGTAAATGAGTGTAGATGAGGGTTATCGTGGAAGAACATGAGGCATTTTTAAGGGTGAGATGGACAATAGCCAGAGGTATCATTATATATACATACATGTTTAGATAGGTTATGTAATACTTGTAAAGTTTACAGAAAACAGCTTCCTGCCAGGGGATGAACAGATCTATTTGAATTAGTTCTTAAGGAAGAAAATAAGATTATATGTTTAGAAAGTTTTCAGTGACATAATAGCCATGTGCGCGCGCGCTCTCTCTCTCTCTCTCTCTCTCTCTCTCTCTCTCTCTCTCTGTGTGTGTGTGTGTGTGTGTGTCTCCTAGTTTAGAAAATCACATCCCTACCAAGGAGTCAGAAAAAGAATTTAGATATCACTATTTTGATCAGTAGTAGTCAAAGACGTGGGTTTCAGCTCCAGGTTTTGTAAGCTACTCATTATGAAGGAGGCCCATTCTCAGTAACATTCCGGCCTGCTGATTTTTCTTAAAGATATTACACTTTGGCCATTAGTGTGTTGACTTATGATTAAATTTATTTATTTATTTATTTATTTATTTATTTATTTATTTATTTATTTATTTTTGGCTTTTCAAAACAGGGTTTCTCTGTGTAGCCCTGGCTGTCTTGGAACTCATTCCACCTCATTCTCTACACCAGGCTGGGCTGATTCTTGACTAGCTGGGATCAAACAAGTTTTATGTATTTATCAGTGGCCTCATGCTATGTTCATAGCAGCTTTATTCATAGTAACCAGAAACTAGAAACAATGTAAATGTCCCTCAACTGAAGAGTGGATAAAGAAAATGTGGCACATATATACAATGGAATACTCTTCAGCTATTAAAAACAAAAACATCAGGAATTTTTCAGGCAAATGGATGGTACTTGAGACTATCATCCCGAGTTTGGTAACCCAGTTCACAGAAGTCGTGCAAGAAGGAAGGCACAAGATAGGATGCTTGAATATCACTTGGGGGAATAAAGTAATCATAAGAGGTAGATGGAGGGAGGGAATTGAGAGGGTGGGGGTGGGGATGTGGATTCCTGGAGAGCTCAGGATCAGGTCTGGGAAAGGACAAGAGAGATAGCCAGATGGCCATGAGGATTAATGGAGATCTTCAACTGAATGGGTTTGAGAGGTGGGGAGGCATCTCCAGGATGAGACAGAGACCTAGGTTAAGGGTGGCACCCAAGAATCAATGGGGGAGGTGTCCTTAGCTGTGACTCACTACAATGGGGATACAGAACCTTAAGAGGCTACCTTTTGTAGCCAAGCAGGAACCCTCGTGGAGTGATAGGGACTCCAAATACCCACAAAACATTTACCCAAAGTTTATGCTGTTTATAAGAAATGCAGGCACTGGGGATGGAGTAGAGACTGAGGGAATGGCAGACCAAAACCCAGCAACAACTTGAAGTCCATCCCATGGGCAAGAGCCAATCCCTAACACTATTAATAATACTCTGTTATGCTTGCAGACAGGAACCTAACATGGCTATCTTCTGAAAGGCTCCACCCAGCAACTGATTCAGATAGGTACAGACACCCACAGCCAATCAGTGGACAGAGCTTGGGGAGTTTTATGGACAAATAGGAGGAAGGATTGCTGGCACCGAAGGAGATAAGAACTTCATGAGAAGATCAATAGAATCAACTAACCTGGACCCCTTGGCCTCACAGAGTCTTAACCACCAACCTAAGAATGCCCACGGGCTGGACCTAGGCCTCCCCACACATATGTAGTAGATGTGCAGCTTGGTTTTCATGTGGGTCCCAAACAACTGGAGCTGGGGCTATTCCAAAAACTGTTGCCTGTTCACGAGAGATGTTTTTCTAGCTGGACTCTCATATCTGGCCTCAGTGGGTGAGGATGTACCTACCCTTGAAGAGACTTAATGTGCCTGTTTCAGGGGGGGATGCCCAGGAGTTCCCCACCTACACAAAGGAGAAGGGGATGGCAGATGGGGGAAAGGATTATGGGAGAGGGTGACCAGTAGGGGGCAGTGAGCTGGATATAAAATGAATAAGTGGAAACAAACAAATGACACATTTGGGGCCAGAGAGACAATTCAGGTCTCACTGTTTTGACCAATGGTCAAAGACCTGGGGTTTCAGCTCTTGGTTTTGTAAGCTGCTAATTATGAAGGAGGCTCATTCTCAGTAACATTCTAATCTGCTGACACTTGACTATCTGGGATCAAACAAGTTTTATATATTTATCAGTGACCTCCTGGTGTAAGAGCAGTGAGGGTGGAATCCTAGGTCCTGAAGAATGCCTAGAAGGGTTTCTCTTGAAAGAAAAGGTAGAAAGATTAGATTTAGTAAGGAAGGAAAAAAAAAGAACAAAAAAATGTGTTGGCATTTCTAAGGCATAGAGTAAGAATGAGTAAGACACTCCCCCACCTCGCCACTTACAGAAAAGCTGGCCTGAGTCATGAGGGCAAGAGAGCAGGAGAGCTGTCCCTGCCCCTCACCTGCTGCAGAACTCTGGCGTGTGTGGCCTATACCTCACCTGGGTAGCACAGTAGAGCTAGTCCTGGTGGCAAGGAGTACAGATGAGCCAGCCCTTAGAGTGTGAGGGAGGAAAAGCTGGCTCTGATCCCCCTCTGCTCTCGGATGGTATGCGCAATACTCTTCCCATTTCATCCCTTGCTGCCTGCAGCAGACAGAAGGCCCTAGGGTCATCAGAGCAGGACAGCTGTTCCTAGACATCATTAGCTGTAGCACTTGGGGGAGTGGGACTTGCACATCATCTGGGTAGGCTAGTCGAGCTGACTCTGATGACATAGGGCAGGTGAGCTGGCCATCACAGTAACCTGCCCCTAAGCTTGGCAGACTGAAGCTTTGAGTGAGCTATAGCTGGGACCATGCTTGAGAGCTCACACTGGTGGTATGGGCCCAGGACAGCTGGCTGGCTGGCTGGTCAGCTCAGCTACCTCTCAGGTCCAGGGCTTTGAGTTAACCCACCCCAATATCTACCCCATCTATGATCTGTTGGAGAATGTGAAAGCACTGGTCCTGCCAATCCAAAGCAGCAGGATGTCCATGACACAGGGCAACCACAGGATAACCAGAAGCAGTCTCCGTGAGGATCCAGTATAGGTAGTGTAGCTGAAGCTAAGAGTCCCCGAAACAAACCAAGGGCTCAATGCAATGGTCAATTTCAAATAAAGATATAAGAACAAGGGATATACTATGTGACACACTGTGACCTACTATAGGATAAGATCTCCTCCTCTTCTTCTTCTTCCTCCTCCTCCTCCTCCTCCTCCTCCTCTTCCTCCTCTTCCTCCTCTTCCCCCTCCTCCTCCTCTTCCCCCTCCTCCTCCTCTTTCTCTTCTCCTTCTTCAGTTTCATCTTATTTTATTCTCTTTTCTGAACAGAGAGATGAGTGTAGGATTGGGGTGTATGATATAAAATTCACAAAGAATCAATAAAAAGTTAAAAATGACCAGGACAAAATATAACAAAGTAAACACAAAAATTCTTTTTTATTGGATATTGTATTTATTTACATGTCAAATGTTTAACCTTTCCTGGTTTCCCCTCTGGAAACCCCCTCATCTCACCCCCTCCCTGCTTCTATGAAGGTGCTCTGCCACCCACCCACCTACTCCTGCTTCCCTGCCCTGGAATTCCCCTACACTGGGGAATGGAGCCTCCACAGGACCAAAGTCCTCTCCTCCCACTGATGTCCAACAAAGCCATCCTCTGCTACATATGTGGCTGGAGCCATGGGTCATGCCCTCTGTAATCTCTGGTTGTTAGTTAGTCCCTGGGAGATCTGGGTTTCTGGTTGGTTGATATTGTTGTTCTTCCTTTGGGATGCAAATCCCTTCAGCTCTTTCAGTCCTTTCTCTAACTCCTTTGTTGGGGACTCTTATTAAGTTATGTTATTTTGTCTTAGGTTGGTTCTCTTGGCTATGTAGGATGCAGCAGGAACCAGGCAACACATTCACAGTAATGAATAGTCTTTTACCAGTTAACAGTAAAGAAAAAATGCTAATGCTGAGATAGATAAATTGTTTCATAATGCACTTCTATCAGAGAAATAGATTAGAATTAACAGGAAATAAACAAGGCAAGAGAACTTACGAGAATGTAGACCCACACAGCTTAGAAGTGAACACACTGGCAGTGCCACAGTTGCTCACATTGGTGTGTGAGTCTTGTAGCTGTAGTTATCTTCAAACTGCAGTTCAGGAAAAAAATGAGGCTGAGTAGTTTTTCTAATTATTGAAGTTTTATGATCGTTGTTTGTAAATCAAACACCTAAATAACAGAGAAGAGAAATTTGTCTTAACTTGAAGATACAGAACCAATTAGAATCAAGTGTATTTTTTCTTCTGAGAAATTTGTTAATGAATATTAATGTTTTGTTATTATTTGTTACAAATGTAGCAAATCAATAAATTATCCAGTTAGATGGCATGATATATTAGTAAGTGCTCTCCTTAGCTGAACTAAGCTTTGTTTATTGGCTGCAACATTGTGTGGGCTTTAAGGCAACTGGAAGGTATCTGTTAGGCCAGTCATGTGTTTTCACCTCAAGGAGAAGCTTAGAAACAGTGAACACGAGGCGGTGTGTTCAATGAGGCCTGTGCTTTGTGTCTGGCAGAGACCCAGTCAAACACAAACTTGATTTAGGGGAGAATGTTTTTGCAGAGTTTTGGTAATGAGGTTTCTAATAAACTGTGCTGTTAGGTTTTTAGATGAACCTTCGAATCTGAAGAGGAAATTCCAAATGCTGGCACGGGACCATCTAACAAGAATGTGTTTTCTGTTCACTGGAATTGCCTCTTGCTAAAGCAAGATAAAATAATGTAAAATTCTTATTGTGCTAAATATTTCATATTCTCCTTCTCTGAGCAAATTACCAAGTATGATTTCACTGTTGAATAATCTGTGGGTACTTGTGTGAGTTGTCAAAGCAAGCAAAGATAGTCAGTTTAGAGTGTTTATGCATTGGTGTGGGATTGAGTATTTGTCCATTAAAAGGACTCTGGTCGTCACCTCCAGTATGAACACAGTGTGGTGCTGGTGAAGGACAGTTTCAGTACTTCCATTATTCTGAAGATTCTCATTCTTCTTCTTCTTCTTCTTCTTCTTCTTCTTCTTCTTCTTCTTCTTCTTCTTCTTCTTCTTCTTCTTCTTCT
>NC_034595.1:33042679-33067981 GCF_900095145.1 Mus pahari | reverse complement strand
TCTCTCTCTCTCTCTCTCTCTCTCTCTCTCTCTGAAAGATTTATTTATTTATTTATTTGAGGCCAGCCTGATCTACAGTGCCTATTCCATGACATCCAGACTACACAAAGAAACCTTGTCTCGAAACAAACAGAACAAATCAAAAAATATTTATTTTATAATTTTAAATCATTTGCAAGTGTGTGTGTGTGTGTGTGTGTGTGTGTGTGTGTGTATGCACACCTGTGTATGCACAATTAAATGCAGGCTCCTTTGAGAGACAGACAGAAATATGGGAATACCTGAACCTGGAGTTACAGACAGTTGTGGGTTGCCTAACTTGGGTCCTGGGAAAGAAACATGTCATCTGAAAGGGCATGTCACCTACCCTTAATTTCTGAGCTAGCTTTCTCTTCCCCAGTATTCTTGCTTCCCATGTACGATGGCCAAAATGATGACCTGGGTCTTTAATGTCTTGGAACTATGAGTATATGTCCATGTTAGTATAGGCACATGTAAAGCAGTTAAACATTTGAGGACATGAATTGTGATTTATGCATATGTGCACACATTTAATGATGCGTTGTGAGAAAATTGGCTTTTTTAGTTTTCATGCCATATTTAGAAACAATGAAAAGACCAAAATATCAACCCTGTATAACTATATCAATAATAATGACACAATATATTCTTTCATTTCCATCATAATATGGAAATATAACTACAGGCTTAGTCACATATTTGACTAGCAAATGAATATTTAATAAATCACATGGTTTTACTGTGTAAAAGACCAACATATATTGGATAGGTAGGTAATTTTTTTCTTTTTAAGTACTTCAAAAAGTCTTACATGTGGAATGGAATAAATAGTATTATAGAAATGAGTTGTATAGATATATCATCTCATGTATAGTAATTATTTAATATGTAACATAAAGTATGCTTCTATGCAGATGTATAACAAATATGTTATGTATACTGTGCATAAGTTTACATATGACTTTGTAGAAGTTTTAGAAAATCTTTTTTGACTGTCACATGAGGCACTGGAATGCCACCTCTGTATGTTCCTTATATGCATGTGTATTAATTACGAAGCTCATTTCCTAGAGGAAACCAGACATAAAGACAAGGAGAGGATGTGCCAGCCCTCTCTGGCATGGGTGAGGCGAAGTTGGATACTGTGTAGTGAGAATTCTGTGTCCTCATTTCTCAACATGGTACTGCATGTGAAAAAAAAAGAATGGTAGACCTATGTTTTTTCTTTTCTTCCCCCTTTAAACTTTAATATTTTGTCTATGAATTTAAACAAACTATTTATTCTTTGAAAATTTTATGCATGTTCAACATAACTTAACCATATGGTCAAGCTTCTTCTCACTTCCTTCAACTTCCCTCAGGATCCTCCGCATCACATCTCCTCACAACTTCATGTTCTCCCGTTATACTTTCTAATTAACTAAGCTATTATATTTTTAACCCAATATCTCCCATTAATGCTGCCCTTTTTCACACAGATGAGAGAACTATTCATTTGAGTCCAGGGAACCGATCACTGACCATATTCCTAAAGAAAGGTAACTTTCCCTTCCATACCATCCAACATCTGCCAATAGTTCATCAGCTAAGGTTAGAGATAGATGTCCATCAACTGGCAAATCAGCAATGAAAATCTGGTTCATGAAGCTTACAGGTAAATGGATGGAACTGCATGAGGAGAAAGACAAACTTAGTATTGGTGGAGGGAGAACGGTACTACTTGTGTCAAGACAAGATGCTATGCTTGCATTTCCATTTCCCGAACGCATGAGGGTGATGGGTATTGGGGTTGTCATCAAGGAGAAGGTAGCATATAACAACAATCATGTCACAACAGTGACCTTTATCAAGAAGCATCACATCAGGACTGAGGTCCTCAGCAAGCCCCGGGCAAGCAGAAGATGATGGAAAGAAAGCTGCCTCAAGCCATTTCCGAGTCTATACAATTTTCATGAATCTTCTGTGAGACACCATTATCTCTTAGAAATAAGAGATAATCTGATAGCAGATCCTAGAACTGGAAAAATAATCACACTTCCAATTTAGTAATATATCAGATTTTATTTAAAAATAATTTAGCAGTAAAAGGTTTGTGAAAGATTATAGGTGTCCCATTAGAAATGTCAGAAAGACTGCTCTTTGTCCCTGTATTTCTTGTAGACAGGACAAATATTGGGTCAAAGCTTTGTGGGTGGGTTGATGTGCTTATTTCTTCACTAGGATTCCTGCCTGGTTACAAGAGGTGACCTCTTCAGGATTCATATCCCCCACTGCTATGCTTCTCAGCTGAGGTCACACACATTGACTCCTGGGAGCCTCCCCCAACCCAGGTCTCTGACAGTTTCTCCAGATGCCTCGATCCCCCACCCCTACCAAGTGAAGATTTATATTCATTCTCTTGGCCCTCTGGTCCTCTCTCCTGTCTCTCCTCACACCTGATCCTGACACCCCCCATTCCCCTCCCTATACCCTCTCATACCCAGTTCCCACTCTCTATCTCTCTATCTATGTTCTATGATCAGGATGGGTGGCACAGATCAGGATGTACAATAAATAAATAAATAAATAAATAAATAAATAAATAAATAAATAAATAAAAATGATAAAGTGAAGCTACTATTATAAACATAGAAAAGGGGAAATAAGGAAATAAAATGAGCAAAAATAGATAATTAGAAAAGAATGGGGGAAAAAAACCCACCCAGAAATGTCAGAAAGAGTTTTGGGTTAACTTTTAGTAGCATCGGCAGAATTGTAGTAAAATGGCTACTACCTGATGTTAAATGCTGAAAACTAAAGGAAACATCTGGAATATTGGATTAGAACTCCTCTTTGATGTCCATGTTGGACACAATCAGTAAAACATTTAAGGCGGATATCAGTGAAAACTCCACTCACTAGTAAGAGATTGAAAATAATCCTCAGAACAAACCATCAGCTTTGGATAAAATAAGAAAAACGTTCCTCTTCTCCTCCTCTCTTCACCCTTCTCTCTTCTCTTCTTCTTTTCCCCCTTCCCCCTTTTCTCCTCCTCCTTCTCTCTCTCTTCTCTACTCTTCTACCCTCTTTGCCGCTCCCCATCCCTGCTTAATAAACCTCTCACGTGGAAAAAAACACTGAAGTAGGGATCTGTCACACCAGATCAACTCCTTATAAAGATGAAATGGGACACACAGAAGTAGGAGCCAGGAAACACCCACAGGGAAATTCACAGCCGATTGGAGCACGCTGCCACTCTCAAAATACTGTTAGGGTATTTTCTTATACAGGATTACAAGTGACTTAGTAAAATAGAATATCATATTCTTTCGGAGATACTCAGTGATTTTACTCTAACATACATGTAGCAAACAAGATAGTAACATGATGAGAGAGAAGATTACACTCTGGCATCAATATGTAGGTGATTTGAATATGGAGGGAATGAGGCTTCCTTTCGATAGATAAGAACAGTTGGTGCCTATTAAATGGTTGATGCTCACAATTCATAAAAGGTATTATATGAAACTGCTATATCATCACTTTCTAAGCCTTTCAATAGAAATTATTGAATACTTCCATCATCAGTTTGCTATTTTTAAATATGACACACAAGATGCTAATAAATTAAGACTTATCTTAAAATCTGTTGAAACTATAAAACCTTTTTTACATAGCTAGAAAATTTCTTCATAAAATCAGATTTTCAAAATAAATGTTAAAACACAGAGCAATCAAGATAAACTAAAAGGGACAATGAATCTCACTATAGCTCCATTTCCTAAAAAAGCAAAGTTAGCTTGGAAATTAAGAGAAGAGTGTAATTTGCTTATTATATACTGTGATTTTTGTAAAATTGATTTTTTTCATGTATGTGTTCTTAATTATGTCTTTTAAAATTGTTGCAGATTTCCTTTTTTTTCTAAAACTAATGTAAAAGCATTGGCTGTGATAGTCATAAGAGAACCTTGGGAATTATAAAGAAGACAATTTGAGTTTAATAGGTTTAGGAGAGAAATACTTTAATGAGACCATGAGCCCTGAGTCACAGAAGGTAAATGAAGGCAAGAAAAAAAACTAGTGACATCCTGTAAGAGAGTTCCATACCCAGATGGAGTTAAGACTGGCATGAAATGTGTAGAACCCAATACTGATTGTATTGTGGACAGTACTGTTGTCAAGACTTGTAGTAGTCACTCATTATCCTGTTTTCCCTCCTCCCAGCCATTTGTTGTGTTATGAGTTTCCTTTACTGCCTGGTGAGCTTCTAGGCTGCCATGCTTACTAGTGTGTTTTCCTCCTTTTCTTCCTGTCCTTCCTTCCTTCCTTCCTTCCTTCCTTCCTTCCTTCCTTCCTTCCTTCCTTCCTTCCTTCCCTCCCTCTTTTACTTTTTTCCTTCTCTTCATCCCCTCTCTCTCCCTTTCTCTTCCTCTCTTATTACTTACAGGAGAGTGAGATGATCTTGGGCAGCTATGCTATCAAAAATGCCCAACCTAACATGATTAACCAATATATAGCTAACCACTGAGGAATGTATTAACCCTGAACTCTGGGCAATCTTCCATTCCCTACATATTGTAGCTCATAGTTAGTGCAAATTAAAGTGGTAACTGGGATGTCAGGTTGCTTCTTTTAACATCTTCCTTACACAGATCAATATTAACTAGTCTCATTGCCCTTAAAATAGTCATAGGGAGCTAGGGAGAAGATTCAGCTATCAAAGTAGATACCAACAAGCAACAACTGTGATGAGAGTTTGGATCTCCAGAACCTGTATAAGGGCAGTGGATGTCTCCTGCAATCAACTTTGCTCCCCCAATGCACACATGTGCACTCATATGTACGAACACACACATTTGCACACATACACAAGGAAAGAGAAGATAAAAGGATCTGCTGTATTTCTGTGTATTTCAGTGCCAAGGCTATGGAACAAGACCACCATAGCACTGTTGCTTTGTCATGCAGTGGTCCTACTGAGCCCAGGAGAAATGCTACAGATCTAAAACTCAAAAGATAACAGAGACAACCCCAACTAAAGGGGGAGCAAGAAATCATTTACAGGGTTCTATGAAGAAGGCAGAAAAGTGATCAAAAGACACATGAAAAGTAGTCATTATTTATAATCATTAGGCAAATCAAGACCGTAAGAAGAGAGGACATAGGATGACCATTGTCTACAAAATAGCAGACAACAAATGAGGATATGGACAAATTGGAATCCATGTAATGTTGTTGGGAATGTGAACTCTTTGGAAATATAGTTCTTTTAAAAAGTGAAATTATCATATAATTTAGCATATAATTTCTCAAGAGAATTAGAAGCAGAGCTTTTAAGAGATTTTGGTATAATGTTTATGGTTGTATTACTCATAATAGTTACAATGTGAGTGCTACCCAAATGCTGAATAACAAATGAATAGACAACCAACACTTGCTGTAAATATTGCAAATGCAAAACCACAACTCAAAGGTAATCAGATAATTTATTCTGGAGCCAATATGAGTGCCCATATTGTCAGGTTATGTTATCATTGCTTTTAAAAAATTTTTTAATTATTATTATTTTCTTTATTTACATTTCAAATGCTATTCCGAAAGTTTCCTATACCGCTTTTTTTAATTTTTAAAGTTTTATTTTCTAAATTAGTTTATAGTATAATAGGTTTCCACATTGGAGAATTACATGCATTACATCCCAACAATTTCCACTACTTCCTTTCCTCCTAGTTCCTGTTTGCCATCTCGCCTCTCCCTAATTCCTATTCACTCCTTCTCCATTTTCTTTCAGAAAGAACAAGTCTCCCCAGCATATCAACGAAACATGGCAATGAAACATAAAAAAAAGATTAGGCACCTCCACTCATATTAAAGCTGGACAAGGCAACACATTAGGAGGAAAAGGGTTCCCTTAGGTAGGCAGAAGCTTCAGAGAGAGAACCCTACTGTTTGGATTCCCACAAGAAGACAAAGTTATACAACCATAACATATTTGCAGAGGGCATACGTCAGACCTATGCAGGCTGATTGTCATCTCAGTCTCTGTGAGATCCTGTGAGTCTCAGTTAGTTAATTATGTGGGTTTTCTTGTGGTGTCTTTGACCCCTCTGGCTCCTACAAGCCTTTGTTCCCTCTTACGCTGGATTCCCTGAGGTTTCTGCATCTGTTCCCATCAGTTGCTGGATGAAGCCTCTCTGATGACAGCTACTCTAGCTCTTGTCTATGAGCATAGCAGAATATCGTTGGGAATCATTTTATTGACTTTTTCCTCCTGGTTGGGCTTGGTTCTATCTCAGGTCTCTGCGCTAGCCAGGCTCTGGTTCCTGGCTCTTTATGCAGTGCCAAGGGTGGGTTCCTCTCAAGGCATGGGTCTCAAGCTGGACCAGTCATTGATTAGTCACTTCTACAACTTCTGTGCTACCTTGACTCCAGCACATTTTGCATGCACATTGTAGGTCAAAGATTTTTATGGATGATTGGTGTCCCAAGCTCTCTACTGACAGTTTTGCCTGGCTACAGGGCATGACTAGAACAGGCTTTGCCTTCCCCATTACTAGGAGACTTAGCTAGGGTCACCTTCATTGGTTCCTTGTAATTTCTATTGCACTAGGTTTCTACCTCCTCCCAGAAAAGCACCCCCAAATTCCAGTTGTCTTACCCAGTACTGTCTCCCTACACTCTCTCCACAACTGATTTCTCCTGTTCCTGATTCTTTCCAACTCCAGTCCACCCACTCTTTATATGCTTACTGTGTTTCATTAATAAACTAAATTTTGTCACAGGTGTACATGGACAGCAATAAACAGTACATACTGTGTTCTGCAGTATCTGAGGTATGAGAGACCCACTAGGGACTGGAAGTGTATTATCTGCAGCTCTTCAGTTACTGCTGTACTTAACAGTCCTGAGTTTCAGACAGAGAAAGAGGGGCTTTCCTTATGCTTTCTCCTTTGAGGGGTTATCGAAGCTCTGGGGTGGGGGAATTTGATGGAGACCTCCTATTTAGGCCAAGTATTTAAAGGTCTCTCACTCTCCACATAATGTCTAGTTATGGATCTCTGTATTTGTTCCTGGATGGTGCACACATGTGTGTCCAGGAGGAAACATCTCTGATGATGACTGTCTTAGTCAGGATTTTTATTCCTTCGCAAACATCATGACCAAGAAGCAAGTTGTGGAGGAAAGGGTTTATTCAGCTTATACTTCCAAATTGCTATACATCACCAAAGGAGGTCAGGACTGGAACTCAAGCAGGTTAGGATACAGGAGCTGATGCAGAGGCCACGGAAGAATGTTTCTTACTGGCTTGCTCAGCTTGATTTCTTATAGAACCCAAGACTACCAGCTCAGAGATGGTACCACCCACAAGGGCCCTCCCCTCTTGATCACTAATTGAGAAAATGCCTTACGGCTGGATCTCATGGAGGCATTTCCTCACCTGAAGCTTCTTTCTCTGTGATAACTCCAGCTTGTGCCAAGTTGACACAAAACCAGCCAGTACAATGACTCAACAAAGAACTGATCAAAGTATAGCAGAATATCACTACATTTCTTTTTAAGACAGTAATGGTTTGTTTACCTTAAGTCCCTGGGCTATCTAGTCTTTGGTTCTTTGTTCTCTAAGCAGTGTTAGGTATGGGTTCCATCTTGTGGAGTGGCCTTAACTCAAATCTGATTTGGTTGATTCCCACAAGCCTTGTAGCACCATTACCTTAGCATAGCTTTCAGGCAGGATACCAGCTTTATTTATAGGACTAGAGAGCACCTAACCATTGGCCACACAGCTGAAGAAAATAACTCTTCCTTCTCTAGCAGCTATTGAATAGCTGTAAATCCCCAGGGAGGTGCATGGCTTTATGAACCCTTCCTTTCTCCATGCCAAAAACATGAAAATGGATGAAGTCTTGTATAGGTTTTGTGGAGATAATCAAAGCTGGTGAGAGTTCAGTTGTGGAATGACCTATGAAATGATGGTCACGTCTTTAAGTCAGCATTCCAGAACACTCTGCCCCTTCCTCTGGCCATTTCATTCTTTCTAATAAATTTCACATTGAATATTAAGAGAGAGAGAGAGAGAGAGAGAGAGAGAGAGAGAGAGAGAGAGAGAGATCAAATAAGGAAGAGGATGAATAGAATGGAGATGCTAGAGGTGAGAAGGAGGGAGAATGAATAATTACTTTTGGTTTGTATACAGTTTCTATTTTGTAGGATAGTAGACTAGAAACTAAGAAAATGGGCAGTGACTATGATTATACATAAAGATAAATGTACTTGATGCTATTGGACTATATCTAAAAATAATTAAGGCAATATACAGTTTATGTTATGTGTATTTTATCACGTTGGAGAAAACATCCTATTTAAATACTGATGTTTAATTCTTATTTTTCACAGAAGGACTAATTGATCAAGCAGTAAAAAGAAATTGAGCATAAATCTGAAATGTCAAGTTAGAATAGTAGAGTAAGACTCACAGATAAATTTGAATTTTGGATAAATGACAAAAAATTTAATATAAATGTATTGCATTAGAAATATACTAATATTCCATCCCCACTTCAGATACCCAATTTATTAAGTAAGCATGCATTCTGCTTGCTAATCCTAGAAATCCTATCATGGTTTTCAAGGTTCTCACTGTCTCTGACAAGGTCAGCATAAGCACATTATTTTTGTGTACAAAAATGCAACTCTTTTTAGATGAAAAGAGAAAAGGTCATTGTTTATTATCTGCATTGTTTTCAAGTAAAGGATATGAACAACTTGATCTGCATAGAACTTATATAGTCACTGAAATTCACTGACCTGGCTGCCACCACTTGGCTTAAGTCAGCACACACAACTGCAGTCGTACAATAGGGAGCCTTTACCTGGCAACAGTCACCTCCATGTTGGACTTTTTCAATTTTTTACACTGTTAAGGGTACTGCAGTATATCAATTTGTTTAAAAAAATTAGTATCCTACTCTTATCTACCATAGACCTAGGTCTTCAAGGAGAAAGCTAAGATTTTTTTTTTCCTTATAAAGTGAAGGTTTCTTAGCTCTTCAGACTACTGGTCAGTTGACTTCCTAATTGAACAGAAGTTAGTAGTGCTGTAGGCTTTGCCCATTTTTCTCTTTTGATGACTCCTAACACATGGTGTTTGAATGCATAATTATAATAACGCAAGCTACAGTTCTTATGATTTGTCAACTATGCTCTACTTTATATTTCATATGACTTTTTAGGTCAGATCATTCTTCCAGAAGAAATAGTTTGCATTCCTTTCTTCATTTTTATACTAACCCATGACTCCAGAATAATACCCATGTTCTCAGACTGAAATGCAGCTTTTTAGTGGTTAAGTATCTCAAAGTCTAGCCAAACAATTCTGTCTTTGTTACAGGGACTGTGATTCCAGCTAATGTTTAGTAACCCATCAGTGGCTTCATCTAATACAGTGAAGTACACAGACAACTGAAATGCGCCCTCACTGTCAAGGAATCTGAATCATCAAAACCACAAATATGTATAATTCAAACATGGTGCTGGTCTCAATAAACTTGCATTATAGTTTAGGATTCAGGTGAGGGGAGAAGGAAGAAGGGAGAGGTGAGAGAGGTGAGGAGAGAGAGAGAGAGAGAGAGAGAGAGAGAGAGAGAGAGAGAGAGAGAGAGAGAGAGAATGGAGCTGCAAATGCTGACAATAGATTACACCAAACACAGATAAAATAGTCACTGAAGGTGATTTGAAGGAAACTATCAACTATCACAGGGAGGTGAAAAAGACACTAATAGGCTCTCTGGAGTACTTTCATTTTGAATGAGTTGACAAAAATCATTAGGAAGGGGTAGTATTTAACATAAACCATATTAAAATGCTGCACACTTAGAGAATATACCTTTATATAGACTGAGAATTCTGCCTTTACATATCAACTGTAACAGAAATTTCTCTTTTATTTTTCTATTACTACAGAGAAGATATATACTATCTTATAAAGCTCTACTTTGAGTCTCCTAGTTTGCTTTTTGTTGTTGTTGTTGTTGTTGCTATGATAAAATAAAGACCAAAACCAACGTGGGGTGGGGAATTTAGTTAATAGTAGACTTGCAGATAAAAAGTCAATCATTTAAGGAAGCCAGGGCAGGAGTTCAAGGCTAGAACCTGGAAGCAACACCATAACTGAAGCAAACACCGTAAAAGAACGTTATTTATTGGCTTGCTCCCTGTGGTTTGCTCAACCTGTTTTCTTATATAACCCAGGACAGCCTGTTCACAGTGGGCTGTGCCATCCAACAAGTATTAATGAAGAAAATATCCCGCAGACTTGTCTGAAGGCCAAACTGCTGGGGATATTTTCTCAGTTGAGGTTCCCTCTTCCCAGTCAAGGTGATTGTAGTTTTGTTTGTTTGTTTTTTTTTTTTTTTTTTTGGTTTTNCGAGATAGGGTTTCTCTGTGTAGCCCTGGCTGTCCTGGAACTCACTCTGTAGACCAGGCTGGCCTTGAACTCAGAAATCCGCCTGCCTCTGCCTCCCGAGTGCTGGGATTAAAGGCGTGCTCCGCCACGCCCGGCCCTGTAGTTTTGTTTTGAGTTGACAAAACTAACCAGGACACCTAATTTTCCCCTGAAATTGTATTTATACAGCTACATGTTGGGCTACTTATCTCTATACATCCTAGAAATGTTGTTTAGTTCAAAAGTGTTAAAAAAAAGCTTTTATTTTAATTGATACACAAAGCAGAGTCCCAGAGTTCATCTCATCAAGACTTTCTCAGAATACTTCCTATTTTATCATTAATTAGCAACCACAGTTTTGACACTATCAATGAACTAAAGTCCAGGCTGCCCACTCTGGAAATCAACCTGGAGTTTCCACAGAAAATTGGAAATAGATCTACCTGAAGACCCAGTTATACTTCTCTTGGGAATATACCCAAGATATATCCCAAAGGATGCCCCACCATGCCATAGGAGCCTGAGTTCCACTATGTTCATAGCTGTCTTATTTGTGATAGCCAGAAGCTAGAAACAACCTAGATGTCCCATGATAGAAGAATGGATACAGAAAATGTGGCTCATTTACACAGTGGAATACTACTCAGCTATTAAGAATGAGGACATCCTGAGTTTTTTAGGCAAATGGATGGAACCAGAAACTATCATCCTGAGTGAGGTAACTCAGACCCAAAAGGACATTCATGGTATGTACTCACTAATAAGTGGATGTTAGCCAAAAAACAACAACAAAAAAATTAAAACATGTACAGAATACCTACAATACAGTCCACAGAACTCAAAAAGGTCAACAAGCTGAAGTGCCCAAGCAAGGATGCTTCAGTCCCACTTGGGAGAGAGAAGAAAGCAATCACAAATGGGGATGGAGGGAGGGACCTGGGAGAGAAAGTGGGCAGCAGGAGGGGGCAGGGGAATGGGAGGGAGAGGGGAATCTGATCTGGTATTGGGTAAGGGAAAAGGACTGAAGCCCTGAGGGCCAGCAGAAAGAATGGAAACAGGCAAGCTCAAGAAATAAGAGGTTGGGTGGACCCTCCAGAATGCACCAGAGACTTGGGAGGTAAGAGAGTCTCAGGATTCAAAGGGAGGGACCTTAGATGAAATGCCCAAGAGTAGGGAGAGGGAACTTATAAAGCCCACCTCTAGAAGGAAGACAGGGCATCAAGTGAGGGATGGGGTAGCCATCCCACAGTCACATCTCTAACCCATAATTGGTCTGGTCTGAAAGAATTATAGGGATGGAAGTAGAGAGGAACCTGAGAAAAGAAGATCCAGTAACAGGCCCAAAGTGGGATCCAGCTCAATGAGATATCCCAAGGCCTCACACTATTACTGAGGCTGTGGAGTGCTCACAAAAAGAGATCTATCATGATTGCCCTCCAAAAGACCCAACAGGCAGCGGAAAGAGTCGGATGCAGATATTTACACCCAACCAACTGACAGAGGCAGCTGACTCCGGCTTTTGAATTAGGGAAGGCTAAAAGAAGGTGAGGAGAAGGGCAATCCTGTAGAAAGACCAGCAGTCTCAATTAATCTGGACCCCTGAGATCTCTCAAACCCTGTACCACCAAAGAGACAGCATACACCAGCTAATATAAGACCCGCAACACACATACAGTAGAGAACTTCTGGGTCTGTGTTCATTCAGAAATGATGCACCTAATGCTCAAGAGACTGGAGGCCCCAGGGAGTTTAGAGGTCAGGTGCAGTGGGGTATGGGGTTGGTTATCCATGTGGAGATTGGGGGCATGAGGAGGAGGTGTAGGATGTGTAGCAGTCAGAGGGTGGGTTGGCGGGGCACAGAATGGAATGTAGAGTATAAAAAATAAATTAATTTTAAAAATAAATAATAATAACAAAATAAAAGGGTTAACAAAAAAATGAATTCTCAACTGAGGAATACCGAATGGCTGAGAAGCACCTAAAGAAATGTTCAACATGCTTAGTCATAAGGGAAATGTAAATCAAAACAACCCTGAGATTCCACCTCACACCAGTCAGAATGGCTAAGATCAAAAATTCAGGTGACAGCTAGCAAGAATGTGGAGAAAGAGGACCACTCCTCCCTTGCTCGTGGGATTGTAAGCTGATTCAACCACTCTGGAAATCTGAAATTGGTGGTTCCTCAGAAAATTGGACATAGTATTACCTGAGGACCCAGCAATACCACTCCTGAGCATATAACCAGAAGGTGCTCCACCATGTAATAAGAACACATGATCCACTATGTTCATAGCAGCCTTATTTATAATAGGTAGAAGCTGGAAAGAACCCAGATGTCTCTCAATAGAGAAATGGATACAGACACTATGGTACATTTACACAATGGAGTACTACTCATCTATTAAAAACAGTGAATTTATGAAATCCTTAGGCCAATGGATGGAACTAGAAAATATCATCCTGAGTGAGGTAACCCAATCACAAAAGAGCACACATGGTATGCACTCACTGAAAAATTGATATTAGCTCAGAAGCTTTCAGACCTCATGAAGCTCAAGAAGAAGGAATACCAAAGTGTGGATACTTCAGTCTTTCTTAGAAAGGGGAACAAAATATCTATGGGAGGTGTTATAGAGACAAAGTGTGGAACAGAGAATGAAGGAAAGGCCATCCAGAGACTGCCCCACCTGATACAATCACCCAGTCCAGATTCTACTGTGGATGCCAACAAATGCTTGCTGACAGCAGCCTGATATAGCTGTCTCCTGAGGGGTTCTACCAGTGCCTGACAAATACAGAGGTGGATGTCTCAGCCAACCATTGGACTGAGCACAGGGTTCCCAATGGAGGAACTAGAGAAAGGACCTAAGGAGCCCCATAGGAGGAGCAACAATATGAACCCACTAGTGCCCCCAGAGTTCCCAGAGACTAAACCACCAACCAAAGAGTACACATGGAGAGACCCATGGCTTCAGCTGCATATGTAGCAGAGGATGGCCTTGTTGGTCATCAATGGGAGGAGAGGCCCTTGGTTCTGTGAAGGCTCTATGCCCCAGTGTAGTAGAATGCCAGGACCAGAAAGCAGGAGTAGGTGGATTGTTGAGCAGGTGGAGTGGGAAGGGGAAACTGAAAAGGAGATAACATTTGAAATGTAAATAAAGAAAATATCTAATAAAAGACTGTAACTGCATTTAACAACAATGATATAACATACAGCCATTATTATTATTATTATTATTATTATTATTATTATTATTATTATTATTGGTTTTTCCAGACAGGGTTTCTCTGTATAGCCCTGGCTGACCTGGAACTCATTCTGTAGACCAGTCTGGCCTCAAACTCAGAAATCTGCCTGCCTCTGCCTCCTAAGTACAGTGCTAGGATTAAAGGTATGAGACACTACTGCCTGGCTACACAGCCATCATTAATGTTATTATTTGATTATAGTCATCACCACTTGTGTAAGTAAGTAATAATAATAAATAATAATAATAAAGTGTATTTATCACCTGTTATGTGTCAGGTACCTTGAAACTGCTAACAAATTTTACATGATTTTATAATCTTATGAAAGATTATAAAATTAATGTTATATTTATATGTTAAAGATAAATGTGCAGAGTTTAAACTTATTAGATAACTGATTAGAATTTAAACTTACGGATAAATGAAGGAAAATAGAGGAACCCGGAACCCCATTCAGGTCCTTTGTGTGAACTGTGATACTAATGCTATCCATTAAATACGAGGGATAATGTTTTAGTCATGGACCTCAGACATCACCTGATACAGCTGAAACCTTCATACACGAGAAAGCAGAACTCAGAATACAGGAACAGAATGAATCACACTGACCAATGCAAATGGGGAGATTCTAAAACAAGAAGACTAAAACCATTTCACTGTTTTTTCTTTATTTTTTTTTTTAAAAACCCAAAGAAATTTTTATAAAAGGACGTAATTGAATAAGTTCTATGGATGCAGTTCTCATGGATGCTTGGCATTATTCACAGAACCAAGTGACGTCGGCCATGTACGCAGGATTTGTCCAAGTTCCTCATGACTCGCGAGACAGACAATGCAATATTGTCTCCCTTCACAAGTATGAAAGTTACCAGTTTAAACTTCGAAAATGTTCTGTCCTCAAAAACCAGCACCAGCACTTCTCCTTCCTAATTAAGTTTGTCATGCCACCGTCAGACCCTTGTCAGAGCCACAGATCTGAGGCTGAGAGACATCAAGACGAAAATAGCACCTAGAGATGAGTGCAAATAGTTGAGAAATAGATTACTAGTTTTCCAGAAAATCTGCCAGCTCCTGAAACAACACTCTACGTTCACATCTTAATTCTACAGGCACAGCAATTAACTTCTGGGAGCTATTGACTGCTGAGAAGCAACTATAAATGTACCTACCATGTTGCTTATTCATCAGGGATATGAAAAAACTATTATTTTTAAAACTTACAAAATAAATCAATTTCTCATAACTTTAGTCTGAGAATCTCATAACTGATTCTGGGGACAGTGACAAAACACAGCAACATCATTGAGAAAGAAAGAAGACACACTGGTGAAGAAGGTGCAAAGGCTGTGCTGTGCTAGTGGGTTATGTTTTTAATTTGCTTGGTTTTTTTTTTTTCTCCTTGGTTACATATAAAAGGGAAACCTCACGTTATTTGGGTGAACACACACACACACACGCATACACACACACACACACACACACAAACACACATGCGCGTGCATTGATGTATTTATGGCTATTGATTTCTGAGACCATGTGCTCTGTCATAACAGATATTTGAAATGGACTTGAACTAGTAGCAGGTCTTGGTTTTCTAGGTGTGAAGGTTTTCTTTATCATTTAATATAGCTGTATATATTTGATGAGAAACAGGTATCCTGATAAATAAGGTTTATGTTTCTTAGAAACTTGAAGGAAAAAACAATAGCTTAATCTTAGACCTGATTATTTTCTATCTGTAATGGAGATGACACATAAAACTTCACTTTTCTACAAAGTAGTTAAGACTCTGCTATTTTTTTGAAGAAAATACTCAAGTTTGAAAGGAAAAATATGTTTAAATGCAGTAATTTCAATGCAGTGAAACATATTAGCATTTTAAGTTGTACATGAACACAGTAGAAAGTAAATTCACCAGGTTTATTCCCTACGACTTTCAATCCTAAAACATTAAAAACCACATGTCATAAAACCGAAGCTACAAAGCCAGGCATGGTGGCGCACGCCTTTAATTCTACCACTCGGGAGGCAGAAGCAGGTAGATTTCTGAGTTCGATGCCAGCCTGGTCTACAAAGTGAGTTCCAGGACAGCCAGGACTATACAGAGAAAGCCTGTCTTGAAAAAAAAAAAAAAACCAAAATTCAAACAAACAAAAAATCCAACCCCTCCCCCCAAAAAAACAAAAACAAAAAGCAAACCAAAACAAAAAAAACCCGAAGCTACAGAGCAGTTTCACAGGAAATAAACAAACACACACACACACACACACACACACACACACACACACACATACACATGCACACACATACCACAAATAGGCACATATACACACCAGTAAACAAATTCCAATATGATGTTAAAATATAATAAGCCTTAATTGTGAATTTATTTAGGGTCTACAAATAAGCATTTAGTTTCAGAAAAATTATTAATGTATTTGATGAAGAAAAAAAAGACTCTCATACTTTATAATAATATTTAAAGAGCCCTTGGGGAAAACAAATAGCCATGTTTGACAAACACAGAACATGGTAGAACTATGAACAATTTGTTCCCTTAACTTCAGTGGAAAATGTATTTAAAAAGCTGGCAAATGCTAATATGGTTCAACATAAAACACTTCATTAATTTTTATTAAAATCTAAATGGGGTTTTGCTCTTGCCATGATTATGTTTATTGTTTTAAACTTTTTCCCCTAATGCAGTGAGACATGTGATAGAACAAAACTCTATGTACTGGAACTGAAGACACAGTTTATGCTGCTGTTGCCGGGGACAAAATGGCAGAAAATCAATTAGATCATTTATCTAAGGGCTGGGGAGATGGCTCAGAGGTTAAGAGCACTGGCTGTTCTACTAGAGAAGGGTTTGATTCCCACCACCTACATGGTAGTTTCCGGTCTTGAGAGTCTGATGCCCTCATCTGTCCTCCAAGGGTTCTAGGGAAGAGCATGATGAGCAGACCTTTTCTTTCTAAAACTAAAAAGTAAATTCATTTCTTATAACTCCAGCTTCATACTGGTGATTCTGGATACAATGACAAAACCAGTCAACCAACGAAACCTACAAACAAACAAAAAAACCAAAAAAGCAACACAGAAACAAAAAGAACACACCTTGGTGAAGCTTGTTCCATGTTAGTTAAACATAGCGGACAGTTAAACACCATCCACATAAAATAAAATTCTGAAAAGATTCTTGTGTGTTATGTTAATAAGACCAAACAGGTAAATTAAAACGGTTGTCTAAAACAAACTTAAAATGTCTATTGAAGAAAAGGCAAGTGTTTGACATAAATTAGACAGTATTTTTCACTACAAAGTCTTTATTGGCTGAAAAATATCTATACTATTATAGATCAAAACCGTAAAGTGTACATACAGATTTATTAAAAGTTTCAACAAGGGAAAAGTGATGGGAAGAAGAATAGGAATAAGATTGAAGCCAATGAAGGGTGGATCTCATCAAAACACTATATGAATGTGATGATTTGATTAGCATGGCCCTCATAAACACTGATTTGAATGCATATGAAGTAGCATTAGGAGGTATGGCTTTGTTGGAGTAAGTGTGGCCCTGTTGGAGGAAGTGTGTTCACGGGGGTGAACTTTGGGGTTCCCAACGCAAAAGCCAGGCTCAGTGTCTCTTTTCCTGCTGCCAATCTAGATGTGGAACCCTCAAGCTCCTTCTCCAGCAGCATATCTGCCTGTATGCTACCATGCTTCCCACCACGACCGATGAAGAGCTAAGCCTCTGAAACTGTAAGCCAGCTCTAATGAAAGGTTTTTTCTTTCTAAGTGATGCAATGGCCATGGTGACTCTTTACAGCAATAAACCCCAACTAATAAAAGGCCTGCACAAAATTCTCAAACAATAAAATATCCAGTTAACTGAGCAGAAGGCACATGGTTGACACAGGCAGTTTAAAGAAAATACATAGAGACTCTCAATAAATTAAGGAAGATATACCAAACTCTATAAAAAAGTTAATATCAGATGTCCTTTCTGACTATTGATAATAATTTCTTAGAAGGATATAAAGCCCCCAGTGTGTAATGTTGTGTACCTTTACATACTGCAAATAAGCATGCAGTTATTTATAACACCTTTTTAAAAAGAATAATTTTATAGCATGTGCCCAAAACTTTAATCTTTATATATGTACTACTTATTTTAATGATGCTACCATTAGGGAAAGAAATCAAGGAAATAATCACACAATTATATAAGATTTTAATAACAGTTCTTTATGTTAGTAATAAATAATAAATCTAAAAAGTAAGATAATGAAAGCAAAAAGTAAGATAATGAATTAAATACAGAGAAGCCATGGGAATAGATGAATGTCTATCGAGGGTAAAGCACCTTGGGTGCATTGATCCCTGCTATTATGAACATCTCAAACTCTGTCACAGCAGTGTGCTCTTGAGTGACTGTTGAATGACCTAGAAGCCCAGAAGCACAGCAATGAGGACTGAAATTTTTGGGAGAAAAACTAAGACACCAAGATATCTCAAACCATGCTTTGAATCTGATACATAGTGAGATCTCAGGTTGAAAAATAAGCTTATTTACAGTTAAATAAAACAATACCCAAGGAAATTAAAATCTTTAGTGTTGAATGACAGTTTTTCAGTCTTTCTTGTAGAACATTTATATGGTTTCTAAGTTTTGTACAATACATTTGCTTTTCTATTATTGAAAAGAGATGCAGCTGTATTAACTTTTATTCATACTAATTTTATTCATGTTAATTTTAGATTCATATCTAGACAAATAAGTAAAACAATCCTTGCCCCCCCCCCAAAAAAAGTACTGTAAGTCCTGCAAGGATAGGATTGCTTCTCTTGCTCAGTTTCTCTAGTGACAGTTCAGCATATTCTTTGACTCAACCTATGTGTTTAATATTTGTTCACTGAATTAAAGAACAACTTTTGATTCTGATAGTTGCATTCATAATCAGTCCAGTTCTTATAAGGATAGCTAATAATCTCATAATGAATCCAGCAGCCTGTTCACCTCAGGTGAAATTACAGATAATCTAACACTGTTTTGTTTTTTTTTTAAATTAATTCTTTCATTTTTAAGATTAAAATATAATTGTCATTTTTCCTCTCTTTCATTTCTTGCAAACTCTTTCATAAATGCATCCTTGCTCTATTTTTAATACATGACTTTATTTTTATTATCTATTGTTGCATGTGTGTCTTTATGTACATATGTATTTCTAAATGCAACTTGCTTAGTCTGTGTAATGTTATTGAGATGTAGGTTTTCAGGGCTGACCGTTTAGTATTAGATAACCAACTGTTGCGCTGTTCTGTGAGAAAGAATATTTCTTCCATTCTCAGCATTTCCTACTGCCCGTGGTATTTTTTGTGTGTAAAGCTGAGGCCCTGTGGCCTTTCCCTAGTTATCTTAAGCATGTCTATTGATGTTATCTTTGTCCAGCTTGTGTCTAGACAGTCATGTTTGAGATCTTTTGTAGGTATAGCTTACAACATTCCTTGGAGAAACAGTCTCATAGAGATGAGTTGTCTTGTAGCTGTAGTCAATGGGACTAGGCTCCACATCTCTGTATTTGATTGGTTGTGGTTTTTTGAAATGGTCTCTGTCTGTTGCAAAAAGTAGTTTCCTTGATGAGGCCTGAAGACTACATTTATCTATAGCGATAGGAATAGTAAATAGATGGTTTAGTAAAATGATGATTGAAAGGTTCTCCTCCAACATCCATAACTTTACTTGCCCTGGGTAATTGCTTAGGTTTCTGGGACCAGGCATAGTTTCCTCCTTGTTGAGCTGGTTTTAAGTCTAGTTAGAGAGATGCTGGTTATTATCAAGGTATATGTGTCACTATCGCACCAGTAAGGTTACTGTGCCATGCTGGTTGTCATTATAGTTTAGAGTCTAACACTGGTTTTTAATCCATCAATCTTTCAAATCCTCTATCGGCTTTATTTTATATGATCTTGAAAAATTCTTGAAACTTGGTCTTGAAATAGTTTACATTTAACAGATGTGTTTCACTGTTAGGACTGGTTTTATTCCTCTCCTTAGCAGAAGGTCTCTGGGTTTTCTTCACTTTCTACAATGATCTTTCTCCATGGTAGCCATTTTTGTCATGAGTGTCTATCAATCACTCTCAGTTCTAACCATGTGTCCCTTTATTTGTACTTCTGATTTCTCCACAACCTTCACAGAGGCTATTCTTGGTTGCCTACTTGATTACATCCGGAATTAACTAAAACAAATGGCTAGACACACCTGTGAAGGATTTTTTTTTTTTCCTAAATGAAATCATTTCAAGTGGGACCACTTCTAATCTGAATCTTTGAAGTAGGAGATACACTTCTTTTTTTGATCCTTTTTTTATTAGATATTTTCATTATTTACATTTCAAATGTTATCCTCTTTCCTAGCTTCCCCTTCTAAAATCCCCTATCCTCTCTCCCTCCCCCTGCTCCCCAACCCACTCACTCCTGCTTCCTGGCCCTGGCATTCCCTATACTGGGGCATAGAACCTTCACAGGGTCAAGGGCCTCTCCTTCCATTGATGACCGATTAGGCCATGCTCTGCATCCTTCCACATACCAATCTGTGTTTTTTTTGCCAACAAATCTCTTTGTGCCTCTTAGATCCTGAATATTATATTAATCCTTCTATAAATAATTTATGTATTTCCACTAAGGAGAAATAATTGTTGTATATAGTAGAGAAGCTCACAATGCCTGAGTAAATAAATGATAAACACTGTGGAATAAGCCTCAGATTCTCCAGGCTCCTCAGTGCTGACATCAGAATGGTAATTATATATTTTATTATACACTGAAGTCTCCTTGCAGGGACTCCAAATATGATACAGCCTGAGATATTGATCTAGCAGAGTAAACAAGTATCCCATTCACTTTTAAAAATGAAATATTAATTAGGGATTGCAAATTTCCTTTCAGTCAGTAGATATTAAAGCGTTCATTGTACCATTAGTGTTGAATTTTAATCAATATTTCAAAAATAACCTGATGAAATATTAATGTCACTTTACTTTTAATATTCTTGATAATCAATGGAAAGGATTAGGGGGAAAGGTGCTCATTTTTATGTCACTACACACATGGCAAGTTACCTGCTTCAGGGAAACAAGAAGTGACTCGTGCATGCTGTGAGTGGTATGTCTCTACAGCTCTTCCAGAACAATGTGGCAATAATTTTTATATTTTACAATAATAAACAAAATTCATGCAAAACAAATTTCTTTTCAATTTTAATTTCTAATTTGGGACTAATACTTTATGTTAACGACAGAGATCCAGTAAATAGCACCATATTCTGAAATCATGAACAGTTAGTCTTCAAAACAAATATCCTAGGTATGATTCAATAAGTTGCAAGGGAACATGCAATGAAAACACTGAGGTCTGAGTTTGAAAAGCACAATAAACTATTTGAATTGTGCAAGTATGTATGTGAAATGTGAATGACCTATTTGTCTGCCAGTATTAAGGCTGATGGTAGTTTTTTCTTTCTCTCTGTGATTTTTACAATAGGTCAGAGGTTATTTAGGCCTCACATGCATATTTCTGAAAGGGCAACACACTTTGCAAAAATGTCACTGCATTAATGTGTGCCATTCTGGGCTTATTTGGCCATGCCCACATGTCACAGTTATTGCCAAAGCAATGCCTTTGTGTGTCCTGTGATTCTCTGCCCATGCAGTTTAGACCACCCCATTTCCATGTTTTTAAGGTAATTATGTCCCACTAAATGTCAGCTAAATGATTTTGACATTCAAGATTCCTAACAGCTTTTGAACACCATGTTATCTGTGCTCTTTGTAATTCGTGTTCATTTAAATCCCCAGTCCCAGCCACATTATGCCATCCCATCTGCTAGGATTGGTCCCACTCTTCTCCCTTGGAGTTGTTGGCTGGGGAAGAAATACCTTTTGAAAAGACTCTTACAGTGCTGACGGAACCCACAGATTCTACTGCTGGATGTTCTGACCATTGCAAGTGAAGAAACTGATATTTCTCTTAATGGATAAATCTACTTAAATTTCAGCCTTTAGTGTTATCTTGTACAAAGCAATCATTATTTTCTTTCTTTGAGGTATAGCAATAATTTTATCAGAATCCAAAAGCCTCTCTTATCCCTATTTTCAATAGCCACTTTCTCTCCTCTCTCTGGACACTCTCTTGCCCCAGAAGCAAATAAAGATATATTGCTTATACTGTACGGTATAAAAATAATCATAGAAGAACAAGAGAAATAGACTCTTTTATATTTGCTTTTATTTGGGGGATTTTATACAGGAATATTGTCTATACATTCTTTCTACTCCTTTCTTAAAAGCTCATTTAAAATAGGTTTTCTCTAAATGAATTGGGCTAAATCCATTATCTAACTGAAGTTCTGAATTTGTTAGGAAAAATTTTTTCTCTTCTGCATTTTAGCGGCTGCTTCTTTAGCCATATTTGCTTTGAAACATTGTGAAAACAAAACATCCCTTGTTATGTATTGTGTTGTTCACTTATAATGAAAGCCTCAGACTGTTACACATTAGTTCTTTGGCATCAGGACACAATAGCACACAGAGATAATCTGAGTCATGTTTTTAAATCTGTTAAGAAGCAATACACACTTCAGGGCATTTCAGAGAGAATTCTGTTATAGATCGAAAGGGTTAGTAGATTAGCTTTTTTGTATATTTAACATAAAGTTATCATACATCCCTAGAAAGCAAAGGAGAAGGAAAATAACCCGTTCAAAGAGCATGCTAATTTGGTGCTGTATAGACATTCATGTGCTACAGTGCTTTTTTCTCATACTTGTCTTTGGTGTCATCATCAATGTCAGGTGAGAGAACTGTGATTGATCAGGCCATACTCTGTTCTTGTATGGCGAAGGGTCACAAACTAGTATCTGCAAGACTGGGTGAAAGGCAGTGTAGACAGCCTCTGATGAAATGCAGTCATTGCTTAGCTGCATGGATTGCTCACCTTTATGGCCACTTCTTTTGGCTTTTGTTGTTGATTATGTTTTTATACTACCTAGTGTAAGACAAAAATCTCAAAGTTGTTTTGATTTACATTTCCCTACTTACAGAAGATAATGACATTTTAAAGCAGATGATTCTTACCCCTTTGTTTTCTTTTTCTGGAGAACTCTCACTTTTCCTTTTTAAAATTATATATTTTATTATTTAAAATAATTTAAAAATGTGTTGTATCTGCCAAATTCTGCCAGATCCTCTTCCCCTCTCTAACAACCAAATTTTAAGTTCTTTCTCAAAAAATAAATAAATAAATAAAATAAATAAAACAAAACATAAAAGCAAAAACCTCACAAAACCCCAATACAATAACAACAACAAAATCCCCACCAAACTGTAATCAAGTAAAAGCACATGAGACACTCTGGAGTCCATTGTATGTCGCTCAATGACTGCTGAATGTGAGGCCTGTCCTGGAGTGGCTGAGACTCCCAGTGTCACGCTATTGGAGAAATCTTATTTTTTCTCTCCCAACAGGTATAAATGACAGTTCGGTTGTATATATTTACCCTAGTAACTAGTTTGTTATTCATTTATCCAGTTTTCAAAAAATATAGCAAGGTAAAATAAAAACTGTCACTTTGGTGTTGGATGAGACAAATCAACAGATGGAAAAGTGCCCTAGAGAAGGCACAGGAACCAGAGACCCACTTGTTCATTCACTCAACAATCCCATAAAAGCACAAAACTGGAAGCCATAGCATAAACACAGAGGACCTGTTGCAGACAGTGTAGGCCCTGTACATTCAACTTCAGTCTCTGTGAGTTCGTAAGAGCTTTGCTCTTATTAGTTTAGAGAGTCATTTTCTTGTTGTCTTCCTTCCCCTCTGGTTCTTACCCTTTCCCTGCCCACTCTGTTTCAGGATGCTCTGAACCTTGTTGGGAGGAACTTGAATGGAGACGCCCAGTTTAAGTATGAGTGTTTCAAGAACTCTGATTCTCTGCATGATGTATGGCTGTGGGTCTCTATTGGTTCCTAAATCCTGTAGGAGGAAACTTCTTTAATGATACTTAAACAAGACACTGACCTATGAATGTAGCACAATATCAATATAGAGTCATTTTATTACTACATTATTATTTTCTTTTTTTAAACAAGTGTTCTTTGGTTTTCCCCCAGGAACCTGGGTGTTCTAGTTTCTGGTTCTTGGTCATCCAAGCAGTGTCACCTATGGGTTACATCATATCGCGTGGGCCTTAAGTAAAATCAGATTTGTGTTGGTTACTCCCATAAGATTTCTGCTACCATTACCCTCACATGTCTTGTAGGAAAGACATCATTGCAAAGGAAGTGTTGTATCTGGCTTGGTGTCTACTTTACTCCCCCAGGCAACCCCCACCCTCAACAGGGTTTCTCTGTGTAGGCCTGGCTGTCCTGGAACTTGCTCTGTAGATTAGGCTGTCCTTAAACTCAGAGATATACCAACCTCTGCCCTCCGAGGGCTGGTATTAAAGGCATGTGCCACCACTGCCCAGCTTATGTTACTCTTTTTTTTTTTTTTGTAAATTATTTTATTAGATATTTTCTTCATTTATATATCAAATGCTATCTCAAAAGTCCCCTTTTGATAGTATACAGAGTACCTCCCTACCCCAAGGACACTGGAACCTAGAGGTGATGGCTCTATGCAGCCACTAGCTATACCTCCCATGTTTAATATAGGTGTTGTCTTCATCAGTGGGTCTTGGCTGTTTGTGGAGGGTAACCTATAGTCTAGGCAATAGTCTGGGTTGTTTGGAGGATTTCCATGCGGCCCCTTTGGCCAATAAGTCAATAAGTCAATTTGATGTAACTGCATTCCAGTACTAGAAGCTTTGTTGTTGGAAGGCAAGACATGGCCATTTGAGATTCTGTCTTCCTCATTATTTGGTGATTTTGTTTAGATTTCCTTCATATCTCTATCTCTATCTCTATCTCTATCTCTATCTCTATCTCTATCTATCTATCTATCTATCTATCTATCTATCTATCTATCTATCATCTATCTATCTATCTATTTATCCATCTACATTAGAAAATTTGTAAGTATTCACACTATTCCTCAAATGTCCCTTCATTTCAGTAGTCCCTTCTTATATTCCCTCCTCATCCCTTCTTTATCTTCCCATTCCAGCCTCCCACCATTTCACCCATAACTATCTATTTGATTTCCCTTTCCCAATGAGACCTATCTATTTCCTCAAATTTCTTACTCTATATCTGCCCTTTTTTATAGCTTGGTTATTACTGATTTAACAGCTAATATATACATATAAGTGAATATATGCCATATTTATATTTCTGTGTATGGGATACCCCATGCAGGATGATTTTTTTCCTAGTTTAGTCCTTTTGTGTGCACATTTCATGATGTCATTAAAAAATAATGGTTGAATTCTAATATCAAATAAAATTGACTTCCAACCCAAAGTTATCAAAAAAGACAAGGAGGGACACTTCATACTCATCAAAGGTAAAATCNACCAAGAGGAACTCTCAATTCTGAATATCTATGCTCCAAATACAAGAGCAGCCACATTCATTAAAGAAACATTAGTAAAGTTCAAAGCGCACATTGCACC
>NC_034595.1:33038786-33041132 GCF_900095145.1 Mus pahari | reverse complement strand
AAAATAATAATAAAAAAAATAATGGTTGAATAAAACTCCATTGTGTGAAACATCTAGGTTGTTTCTGTTTATAGCTATTATGAACAAACAGAACAGCAATGAAAATGGTTGAGCAAATGTCACCATGGTAAGATGAAAGGTCCTCTGGCTGTATGCCAAAGAATTGTATAGCTGGATCTGGAGATAAAGCAATCCCCATCTTTGTAAGGAACTGCCACACTGACTGCCATAGTGGCTATATGAGTTTGTACTTCCACCAGCAATATATGAGTGTTCCGCATACTCCACATTCTCACCAGCATGAGCTGTCGTTTATACCTTAGCCATTGTGACAGGTATCAGCTGGAATCTTAAAGGTGCTTTTGATTTGTATTTCCTTGATGACTAAGGATGTTGAACCATGACCAGTTTTCTGGACTTTTATTCAATGTGTAAAATATCTTTTCAGATTTGACTATGCTTCTGTGAGTAGTAAATGTTGCTACCTTTGTTGTTGTGTTATTATCAGTATATTTATGAAAATAACATTCTAATTAATTATTAATACTGTACAAAATTTACACTAACATACATCTATGTACCATTTAATCTACTGATGCAAGAAGTGTGTGATGCTCTTGAGAGTCTATTTTATAGTGCATTTTCTGGGTCATAGTAGATGTGTATGCTCAGTGTTAGTAGATATCCCCAAGATGGTTTTTTTTCTCCCAGTAATTTGTACAAATTCATCACAGCCACATGTTGAATTGGAATTTTCTCATCCTTTTCTGTTTATTTGACATTTTTTCTAATTTGTATGTGTGATCAATAGATAGGTAGTGACTGAAAACATCTTTTGTTATACCTAATTTTACAAGTCAATAGGTGAAATTTTAAGTTACACTTTTAAATTTACTTTTCAACTTGTCTGTCTCTGGATAATAGAAGTGAAATTTATTATTTACATGTATTGATCTTGAATTGGGCTCTCCTAATGCTCTAATTAATTCTAATTGCATTTTTGAAAATTCTTTTCAAATTTTCTGTGCAGTTTATTTATCCACTTATCAAGTCAATTTTTTTCCTTTGCTCAGTTTAGCTTTGATTTTCTTTTATACACTCATGGTACTTATAAGGCTATCCAAAAACTGTGCTCACTAGCAGTGGAAACCCAAGTAGAGCTGCTGAGCTCACCTCCTTTACAGATCTATTTAGAAGGGATATTTGCCTAGTATTTTATTTTCAACCCCCTGCTGGACGTTTGTGTTAACAGCACACCATCAGTAAAGCCACTGAAAATGTCTCCTCTTTTTGTCATCTGGAAGAATTTCTGAGATATTTCTTCTTCGGGCCAAAGCTTTTAGGAAGATGTTTGAAGAGTCTCTTCCTGTGGTAGTATCCTGGGCCTTGCTATGGTAGAGAATGAATTTACTTGAGTCTAGTACCTCAATGCTGCCTTGTCTCTTCACCCAGTCTGAACTTGTTATTTTCTTTCTGTGTCTTGGGTAGCTACACTAGTTTATTCCTGCAACACACATTGCTTTTGGGAACCTTGTTTTTGCAAAGCTGATTATTTTTCTCTTTTATTTTTGGCAGTACATGGTAAGTTTTCTTCATTTTGAAGTCCTTAAAATTTTACTGTATCTGATTAGATTCATTCTTATTATGTAAACTACTTGGTAAATTAAAGTATCTAAATTTCCCTCGTTCTGCTGCTATTTTAAAATTTTTCTTAAGTATTAGATTTTCTGAAATATTTTCCAGGAATTTTTGTTCTTTTTTTTTTTTTATTTCCTATTTTCCCATTAATGTGTTTGTCTATTACTTTTCATCTTGATCTTAGCGCCCCCTCCTTCTAATGCCAGCCTTCTTAGCACCTCCAACCAGTGCAAATCCTTCACCCTATTACCCCCTCTCTTTCTCCTCATAGAAGGAGAGGTCCCCTTTTTGTGCCACCCTGCCCTGGGACATCAAGGTGAAGCAGGAATAAGCACATTCTATCTCACTGCAGCTAGAGAAGTTGGCCCAGCTAGAGGAAGGGAATCCAATGGCAGGCAACAGAGTCAGAGACAGTCCCTGCTCCAATTATTAGGGGACCCACATGAAGACCAATGTGGACATCTGTGCCATATGTATAGGGGACCTAGATCCAGTCCCTGCATGAACATTGGCTGATGGCTCAGTCTCTGCGAGCTCCCATGGACCCAGGTTGTTGACTGTGCAAGTTTTCTTATGGATTCTTTGACTCCTATGGCTTGCACAATTCTTTTTTTTCTCTTTCTTTCCTTCTTTCTCTCTTTTTCTTTTCCTTCCTTCCTTCCTTCCTTCCTTCCTTCCTTCCTTCCTTCCTTCCTTCCTTCCTTCCTT
>NC_034595.1:33037199-33038446 GCF_900095145.1 Mus pahari | reverse complement strand
CTCTGCTACATATGTGGATGCTCACAGTCATCCATTGTACGGAGCACAGGGTCCCCAATGAAGGAGCTAGAGAAAGTACCCAAGGAGCTGAAGGGGTTTACAGCCCCATAGGAGGAACAACAATATGAACTAACCAGTACTTCCCTGGGACTAAACCACCAATCAAAGAAAACACATGGTAGGACTCACAGCTCTAGCTGCATACGTGGCTTGCTCAATTCTGTCCCCTACTCTTCCACAAGACTCCCGAGCTCCACCTGATGTTTGACTAGGGGATCTCTGCATCTCTTTCCACCGGGAGACAGTTATGCTAGATTCCTGTCTGCAAGCATAGCAGAGTATCATTAATAGTGTCAGGGTTTGGCTCCCTCCCCAGGGATGGGTCTCAAGTTGGTGCATTTATTGTTGGGCTGTTCCCTTCATCTCAGCTTCATCTTTATCTCTTCATATCTTGTAGGCAGGACAAATTTGGGGATGAAGGTTTCGTGGGTAGGTTGATGCCCCCCTCCCTTCACTGGAAGTCTCACCTGTCTGTAGGAGGTGGCCTCTTCAGGATCCATATTCCCTTCTGGTAGAGTTGTCAGCTAGGGTCACACCCATCAGCTTCTTGAGGCCTCTCTCAACCTAGAGATGTCCCTCCCTGCCCCCCTCCCACTGATTTATGTTCTCTCTCCTAGTCTTTTTAATTTAATTTAATTTAATATTTTTTAGTTTTTTGTTTTTTTTTTTTTTGGTGATTGAGTTTATAAAGATCATGCCATTTCTCTTTCTACATGTCTGTGTGCCTGTGTCTCTACATGCCAGAATTCTATCAACTCTTCATGACATGCAGTTGTGAATATCTCTGCCTCAACTTTCTAGCTCACTGATAATTTGGCTCATTGGATTTGACTATGTTCACTCTGTTACTTAACATTTTCTGATGCTTTATAAAAATCATTGTTTCTGTATTCCATATTTTCTGTGGTGTTGCTGTGAGTCCTTGTTTTCTAGTCATGTCATTACCTCCCTCAGTATTCTTTGAGAATATTGAATGTAATTACTTTAATTCTTGTTTTCGAAAATCACATTTGACTTTGTTGTTTACACACTTTTTGGATTGATTCATGTCAGTCTGTGTGCTCTGATGATGTTAGAGTCTTATCATTTTCCTAAGAGCTATAAATTCCCTATGAATACAAATTACATTTCTCAGTGTAAGAGAGAGAGAGAGAGAGAGAGAGAGAGAGAGAGAGAGAGAGAGAGAG
>NC_034595.1:33036195-33037188 GCF_900095145.1 Mus pahari | reverse complement strand
GAACTAGAGGCAGGCAATGAACATGTAGAGAGAGAGAGAGAGAGAGAGAGAGAGAGAGGGAGAGAGAGAGAGAGAGATTCTCTGACAAAGGGTGAGAGCAGCACTAGTCTGTGGATACAAACACAAAAAATTTGGAAGGCAGTTTATCAATATGAGCATCTGACCAACCTGAAGGAGTAAGTTTCCCTGTTGGTTTATGATTTACACAGCCTTTGGCTTTGATTATGTTTTCAGAACCAAAAATGAATTGCCTTTTTGGAAGGGGCCTCACATCCAACCAAAAACTGGCCATAACCTTTATGCCATTTTAGTGTCAGTGGATATATCTTGCCTGGCAGGTGAGTATTGTAACATACATTGTCCAGAACCAGGTAAGACCCAGGTAATACTGTCTTTTTTTCCTCCTGTGGTTTGTATAGCACCTTCTTGTACCATGAATGCTAGCCAGATATTTGAGAATGATCTATCTCTGTGTGGTTTTTGCTGAATTGAAATGTGTATTTCTCAGATTATTGTGGACCAAGAGAACCCCATAATAGTGCTGTGTCCATTGTAGTTATTTTTTCAAGCAAAAAATCCACCCCCTCTCCTACTAATGATGTATGTATGTATGTACACATGTATATATATGGGGTGTGTGTGGTGTGTATGTGTGTGGGGGTGTGGTGGTGATGAATCACATGCATCTGGAAGTAAGAGGTAGACCTTGAACATCTTTTATGTCTTCTCAACATCATTTTATGAGCTAGGGTCTCTCACTAAACCAGGAGTACATCAATTCAGCAAGACTAGCTGACCAGAAACTTCCAAGGATTCTCCTCCTTCTACTTTCTCAATGCTGGGTTATAGTCACATATTGTCATATCATAATTTGCACATGGGTTTTGGAAATTCAAAGTCATGCTTTCATTTCAAGTACTTTATTGACTGAGTCATACCTGCAGTTTCATAGTTTTTTTTTTTTTTTTTTTTTGGTGATTGAGTTTATAAAGA
>NC_034595.1:33030509-33036184 GCF_900095145.1 Mus pahari | reverse complement strand
TGCCTGCCTCTGCCTTCCCAGTGCTGGGATTAAAGGCGTGTGCCACCATGCCTGGCGGCCATAGTTTTAAAATTTAGTTTAGAACATCTAAGTGCAAAAAGCTATGGGTCTTTGCTTCAGCACTACTTGTGAGTTATATTTAATTGCAGAAATAGCTATCTTAATTCCAGGAATATCGGATTTCAGAATTAGAGAGATAGTCATGGGATATGTAATTTAACTTTCTCAATTTTGAAACATGAAGTAGGCTTAAGGAATTTGAATAATTGGACATATTAACTAGGTTAAGCCTTGAAAGAAGTAAAAATCACTTTGTTACTTTTCTTGACTGCATCTGTGTTTTGTTTTGTGTATCAATGATTTTTATCTTTCTAGTTATATAAAGTATGCTTCATGAAAAATGATTCTCTTTTCTAATAAAATCACTATGAGCTATAGCTTTAAAATGATATTACATATTTCATTAGGTTAAATATTATCTTTTGAAAATAAAGTATGCAATTAAAACTTTGATTAAACTTATCTAAAGAGTAATGCAAAGATTAAATGTTAAAATTATTGAAAATAGGAAGGCATATTCTTGTACTTCAAAAGAAAATGAAATAAGACATCTTCACTTAAGGCATTTTACACTGAAAAATTAGTAAAGTAAAAAATTACAATTGCATGAATTTTAATTATCTTGGAAATTGTACTATGGGATTCAAGGCATTGTAATAGTCATTTAAATTTAAAACACATATAAATTCTTTATTTTAAATAACTTCTTATAAGCACCAAGACAATTGCATCTTTGTGAGAGCATATGAATATATTTTACAGTTCAGATTCTATGCTATAGTTTCTGAATAGCCAAGAGTTGAAGGCTTTCTCTCTTTCAATCTCTCTCTCTCTCTCTCTCTCTCTCTCTCTCTTCTCTCCCTCCCTCCCTCCTTCCCTTCCTTCCTTCCCTCCCTCTCTCCTTTTCTTTTTTTCTTTCTTCCTTCTTTATTTATCATTTGTACCCTGCCTATATTATTAACTTAATTTTATTCTATCTTGGAGTGTCAAGGATTTGTGCACATGCATATTTTAAATTTATGTATGTATGTGTACTACATATGTGCCTGTTGGACTTTGCATTAGTCAGGGTTCTCTAGAGTCACAGAACTTATGCAATGAATCTCTCTCTCTCTATCTCTCTCTCTCCACACACACACACACACACACACACACACACACACACACACACACACGTATATGTGGAATTTATTGGAATGTACAGCTAATCTAACAATGACTAGCTGTGAATAGAAAGTCTGGGAATCTAGCAGTTGCCCAATCTCACAAGGGTGAGTGTCCCAGCTGAGTGTCCAGCTGTATCTGCTGGAATCCTGAAGAAGTAGTCTCCAGTGCCAGTGAAGAAATGGATGTCTATCAAAGCTAGGGCAATGAGAAAAAGAACCTTCCTTCTTCCATGTTCTTATATAGGCTTCCAGCAAAAGGTGAGGCCCAGATTAAAGGCATGTGTCTTTCTGCCTCAGGATCTGTACTGAAGGTTTATTATCTTCCTACCTCTTACGGTGTGCCCTCTACTTATGGATTGTAGTTCATTTCAGATATATTCAAGTTAACAACCAAGAATAGCCATCACACACATGGAATTCAGAAAAAGTTGCCAGATCTTCTGGAACTATAGTCACACATGGTTGTGAGCCTACAAGTAGGTGCCAGGACCTGAACTTGTGTTTCTGTAAGGGCAAAAAGTGCTTTTAAGCAGTGAGCCATCTCTTCAGTCTTGGCAAAGACACTTTTGAAAACACAACTTTTCAAGTTTCAAAAATTTAGGTTATTATTTTAAGCTCCTATCAGATAAATAACTACATTATCAAAATAAAGTCAAATAAATATGCCTTGCCAGTAGACACTATTGTTTTTCATTAATTTAACTTGATGTTTTTTCTTTTTTAAAAGGTTGTATTCAAGTACTCTGGGAATAGAAAAAACACTATCAGGCTTGAGTTCCAGTTTGGCTCTTGCTTTTCAGCTTGTCTATTTTGCTTCTTTAGATCTGCTCACTTTTCTTACCATGCTGTAGACTTATGACAAGACTTATGGACCCCTCCTCGATCCTCTTGTTACCCTCTGCCTTGCAGTTGGGTGTCTCAATTTCAAATAACATCAAAGTTTTTGCTCCTTTTGCCACCCACACCGAGTAAGGGATTTTCCTCTAATAACTCCTAAAAGATACTTCCTACATACAGACCTCTATTTGCCTTCTGATACTTGTTCTTTTCATTGTTTTTAAGCAGAGTTACAGTAAACACTTCCTCTTTAGATGGACCGTGTTGATATTGGTACATTCATCCTTATTGTTGCAATTTATCCCTTTATTAAGTTCTGTTGCTCCGTGCATGGGTACCTTCTGCATCTTTCCCAGAGCACAACAGAGACTGCTTGGGTTGGAAACATCACACGTGATCTTGAATCTCAAAATCCCCTTTATGTAATGCAGGTAATAATGTCCATTACTGAGTTGTTTTGGTCTCTTTTAACTTGACTTTGATCAGTCTAGTTAAGGTGTATCACTTCAGCTTTACCTTTTGTGATAGTCCCTGTTCAGTATCCAAGCACCAGCCATACCGAAATCATTCTAATGTCCCCATTCTTCAGTGGGCTGGTTCAAATGTGAAGAACTCACATTATTTGGGATCCCTATCTTTCTCTCATCTGCTTCTCAATTTCCTTTAACAAAGTACTCTACTACTAACTTAGACTAGAATAACTGTCCTGACTAGTCTCAGCTTTAATCTAAGCCCAATAGTTAAAAAAATAATTGTCACCATTTGGCTGTTACCTCACAAGACAGCACATACTGAAATTGTTGGTTTTCCATTCTAGAATAAAAATGTCTGAGTTACAATATGAACTAACCAGTACCCCCTGAGCTCGAGTCTCTAGCTGCATATGTAGCAGAAGATGGCCTAATCAGCCATCATTGGGAATAGAGGCCCCTTGGTCTTGTAAACTTTATATGACCCAGCACAGGGGAAGGCCAGGGCCAAGTAGTGGGAGTGGGTGGGTAGGGGAGCAGGGGTGGGGTATAGGGAACTTTCAGGATTTGAAATGCATTTGAAATGTAAATAAAGAAAATAACAATAAATAAATGTAAAAAATGTCTGAGTTGTTCTCTGAGCACCACATAGTGGGTAGCTAATAAAACTATGGGGTTGGAGAGAAGGTTCAGCAATTAAGAGCACTGACTGCTCTTTCAGAGGACCTGAGTTCAATTCCCAGCAACCACATGATTGCTCATGTGTACAGCTCATCTGTGGCAGGATTCGATGCCCTCTTCTGGTGTGTCTGATGAGATCAACAGTGTACTCACATACATAAAATAAATTAAAGAGACAAAATTTAGAGCTAAGATGAAAGGATGGACTATCCAGAGACTACCCCACCCTGGGATCAATCCCATCATCAGCCACCAAACCCATACTCTATTGCATATGTCAGCAAGATTCCGCTGAAAGGACCCTGATATAGCGGCCTCTTGTGAGGCTATGCCAGTGCCTGGCAAACACAGAAGTGGATGCTCACAGTCAGCTATTGGATGGAACACAGGGCCCCCAATGGAGGAGCTAGAGAAAGTACCCAAAGAACTGAAGGGGGCTGCAACCCTGTAGGTGGAACAACAATATGAACTAACCAGTACCCCCAGAGCTCATGTCTCTAGCTGCATATGTAGCAGAAGATGGCCTAGTCGACCATCATTGGGAAGAGAAGCCCCTTGGTCTTGCAAACTTTATATGACCCAGCACAGGGGAACACCAGGGCTAAGAAGTGGGAGTGGGTGGGTGTTGGAGACCAGGTTGAGAAAACCCAGGCATCTTATATCCCAGGCATCTCACAGCCCAGGCATTTTTACAGCATGCAACTAAAAGCCATATAGTTCTTTGTTTGGAGCCAGTTGTCTCCTCTCTCTGCAAGGCCATTTGGTGGGAACCAGCAGGATTCCAGCCCTAAGCAAACATCAAGGACTTAGGGAGTCTTCTCACATTCTGGAGCCACCCGGAGCTGTTACCTTGGGCTGCCGATGTTCTGGAGCAGTGACGCCAAGGAACTGAGATAAATCACAAAAGTTTCAAACACCCAATTAGCCTCCCCATTTGCATTTCACAGAGCTTTCTTTTGATCACCCCTCGCTGTATTGTATAAAAACCTGAGCATTTTCCCTTAGTAAATGAGACTATGACAAGCATGCACGGTCTCCGTCTCTTTCTTTATTCCCATTTCTCTCTAGGTTTGTGATCCCCCTCGAGGTCCATGGAATAAAACGTTCTGTGGGTTGGGACAGGTGGGCAGGGGAGCAGGTGTTGGGGGAGGGTATAGGGAACTTTCGGGATAGCATTTGAAATGTAAATAAAGAAAATATCTAATAAAATAAAATAATAAGTAAAAAAAATGTAAATGCAGTAAATACCTAATAAAAATTAAAAAAATAAATCTTTTTTATAAAAAACCTTTGCTGCATGATTAGATAAATAAAAATACAAGTTTTCAAAATTTTCAAAAAGCTTATTTTAATATTTCAAATTTAAAATATCAAATTTGAAATTTAAAATATTTCAAATTTCAAAGAGCTTTTATCAGGTAAATACCTATATTAAAACAAAGTCAAGTAAACATAATTCAACAGTAGACTCTATTGTTTTTGGTTAATTAAACTTTATTAATCTTTTTAAGATAGAACTTGGAGGTTGGAAGTGGGAGGGATTTTCCAGTCCTGACGGTATGGAGGTTTGGGTGGGTGTGACCTTGACAAACCACCTGCCTGGAAATCATTCAACAAGAAGATTGTAGTAGTCTGGCATCATAGAACAAGCTTGGTTTGCTCATTTCTTTTAAGAACAAACATGTCCCTTTAATAACCTGAGTTTTAATATAGTTTGTAATGAAGTTATCAGGCAGTGTTCTTACTTCCAAAGTTCCCATTCCCTGTAAGATTTGATAGGTGCAGTGGACTGTGTGAAATAATTTCAATACTTCTGGAAATAGAGTCTGGCAATAATTTCTTAGTCATTTGCTATGTTCTTGTTTATACTTGTGTGGACTAGATTGAATAGCAGTGATTTAGCATACAATCTTGCAATATTGATTCATACATTGGGCAATGGAGTAGGTCTATTTTAGGTCTATTGTGAACACACCCAATCTTGATTCCAAGTCTCTCCTCCACAGAAATCTAGGAAATTCTATTTCCCCAAGTTTTAAATATGTGATCACTTCATGGAAGTCTATTATATGCCTGCTTTATAGATTGTAAAGTTTTTCTAGCCGTCTTAGTTGTGTAATTGGAAAAAATAACAAACAAACAAAACAAAACCAGTTTTAAGCCACATTTTCACTTTTTTGTTTTATACAACTTCACTTCTTGATTGGAACTTGTTTTTATTTTTTTCCATAGACAGCAGGAAGCTGTAATAAATACAAGTCTATGTGCTAAATAGCTGTACTAAATGTTGTCTATGCTATGACATGTCCCGCGCTACCTTCCCGCCAGCAAGAAATGACGCGGCACACAAACAGGATCCTTCTACAGCAACGCTTTAATGCTCTTGAGAGGGAGAGCATAAGCTTCCAACAGGCAAAGGGCGAAGAGAAGAGAAGAGAAGAGAGAGAAGAGAAAAGGGGAA
>NC_034595.1:33027211-33030498 GCF_900095145.1 Mus pahari | reverse complement strand
TGCCTTGTTTGTTTGTTAGAGCACAGGACAAATCAGCGCTATCTTGTAATGGCGAATGTGAGGGCGGCTCCCCACAATGACAGAAGGTCAGCAGAGACTGTTCCAATAAGTCTTGCAAACAGAGATAAAACTCTGAAAGCCACTACTGTGAAATGCTCAAAGTTGCCTACCAGCTAAATTACAGATGTTCTTACTGTGGTCCTGTTGAACCTAATATCTGCTTGGATCAAATTTTTTTTTTTTTTTTAGTCAGATGTTACACTTTGCCTATTAGTCATGCTAAAAACAAATAAACAAACAAACATACAAGAACAAAAACAACAGAAAAATTACTAGCAAGGCTACTCACTCACATTTTAGTTTTTACTTCATTCATTGAAAGGTTTCTTGTAACATAGTGGATGGGAACAAAAGAGTTCTTACTCTTCTTTTGCTATGAGTGCGTTATTTTAAAGCTTTGCTCTTTTCTTTATTTTTGGATTCTTGTGACATTATATTTCTATGTATTGTGTCCCACTCTTCACCTGAAGTTCTCCTATTTTAGTTTCTTGGATGCTGGTATGATAGGTGTATTTTACCCTACCCAGTCTATCTGAATTAAATAGAAACAGCAAAACAAACACCCTAACACATAGACTGGTGAGTCTCAGGGAAAGGAAACTTTCACTTCATCCCACTATTAGAGTTGCCATGAAGAAATACAACAGGCTCCTCTCTGAAATTTAAGTACCACTTATGGTGCCCAGATTGTCAGGAGCAGGCTTAAAGGTTCGTGCTGCAGACTCCAACCCTAGGTTTTAACATCCCAGACTGGCCTCCTACCTAGCCTGAAGATACCTGCAAAGACTTGTGTTGAGGTGAGCAGGCCACAGTGACAAGAGAAATGTGATACCAAGATGCTGTGCAGATTCTCCCCAACCTGTGGATCCTGAGTGGGCAAGGGAGGCGACACAAAGGAGACCAAGAGACCTCAAGCTGTGGTGAGCACTGTGAGAACAAACACTTGGGAGGCAGCTTTGAAAGCTCATTTTAATGGGAGGGATAAAGGCTATTTACAACTTTGAGGGGTGAGTTGGGGGCTGAGCTATGGAGGGGAGTGAGTGTAGGTCATTGTCCTGAGCCAAGGTTCTGGGGATGCCTCATTTGCATAAGGAGGAATTCCAGGTGTTATCTGATACAATGTTTAATGGAAGAGGAAGTTTAACCTGGCTACCAGGCAACAGGATCTCCTCCGGTGGGGCAAAGGTGGGGGCACAGGGCTAGGTTCACCTACCCTGGGTTGGATGGTAGGGAGAGCAATCTTACTCTTATAGATCTCATGATAAGACTTCCCAGGTTTGGACACAATTTGGTCCAACCAACTCTTTCTCAAGGCTAACTCCCCATGGCTTCACGGCTCCCAGGCCCCACACCAACATACTCGCAGAAAGAGGAAAATAGTACTTTAAACTCCGCAGCAAAATCCACAAGGGCTATATGAAAGGGAGCTGAAAACGTGCACTTCAAAGAAGCCAAAGTGTTAGTGTTGAAAGGCTTGCACCTTAATAGAGGCACTAGCCTTGTGCTAGGAATCACATGTCCTTTATGATGCCTTCTTCACAATTTTTGGATTTGAGACAAGACCTACTCTTTGTCCCACAGTCTGTTATCTAAAGGGACACAAGTTAAAGAATATATATTAATAATGGGGATTTCTAGAATGGCTTATGTAGAAAGATTGAGAATCAGGCAGTTGTGCAGTCCTTAAGGCTAGATGTCTCAGCAGTTTCAATAGGGAGTAGGAGTCCTGGAGAGCTGCTGATCTTCAGTCTACATTGGGATTCAAAAATAAGTTGGTTCTAATACCACCAAAAGAATGCCTCAGCGGTGGGGAGGTGGTCTGTCCAGTGAGGGTGGGAACAAGCAGGCAGGAAGGATGGACTTTGTCCATGTCCTCTTATGGAGGCTACTACCACAGGTGCTCTCCACATTTTTGGTGGGGAAATCCCTCACAGGTGTGTTCAACCAGTGGCTTTTCACTGAGTTCAGTCGCAGTCTAGTTAACATGCAAGTTTAGCAATCACATTTGAGACCAAGCCAAGGGATAGAGTGAAGCCCCATTGCAAAGAAACAAAACAATAACGACACCAGTAGACAAACAAAACTAAAAACCAAAAGAGAAATAATAAAACCCTAACCAGAAAAGTCTCCATTTAACTAATCTCCAATTTTCTGAAATAGTTGCTATGTATAAATAATAATTACATTTCATTTATTTCATTTTTTCTTGGTTACTGTAGACCGATCATTTCTGTGCTTATTTTAAGAAATACATCAAAAGACTGTTAAGTACTTGAAGCAAATCCATCTATATGCATTAGTGGTACCTGCTCAGAATTCTTTTTTCTAGTGAGTATCCAGCTCCCCTTATCTCACCCCTCCTCCAGGTAAGCAAATCCAATGAAATTTGTTTAGATATTTCCACTCACTTAAATATAAAACAAATTAGAAAAGAAAATGTATAGCAAATGAATGGGTACTTAGGAAATGAAACAAACAGTGTTAGAGGTTGTAATTGCATTGACTTGTCTATTTCATGGAAATTTATCATGTGAGCATTTAAATACTCTTGAGAAATGTTGAACAAAACATAATTACATGCATACTCACAGAGAGAAACTTCTGTTTTCTGTCTTAATTGAAAAAATATATTTTCAAAGGGACTCATTGATACTAAAATATACAGTAAAGTCAACCATTAAAATTACATTTACATGAATTCAAATAATGAAAAGATGCTTTCTTGAATATAAAAAGAAATATGAGTATAATTTTGTAGGTGATCAAAAGGGAGCAAACAGCTATGAATAGCTCTCAGCACTCCTTAGCAGGAAGGACTCAAGCAGTTTCTTATTTGGAAAACAGTTATTCTCCTTGATAATGAAACTCCTTATATTTTTAACCATTTTGGAAGTTCAAGAGATTGAACCAAAGGCCTTCAGTATGCTAGGCAAAACCTCTACCATTGAGCTGCACACTTTTTTCCCAATTTTTATTAGGTATTTACTTCATTTACATTCTAAATGCTATCCCCAAAGTCCCCTATACCCTCCCCACCTCCCACTCCCCTACCCACCCACACCCCCTCCTTGGCCCTGGTGTTCCCCTGTGCTGGGTCATATAAAGTTTGCAAGACCAAGGGGCCTCTCTTCCCAATGATGGCTGACTAGACCATCTTCAGCTACATATGCAGCTAGAGACATGAGCTCTGGGGGTGCTGGTTAGTTCATATTGTTGTTCTACCTATA
>NC_034595.1:33025933-33027200 GCF_900095145.1 Mus pahari | reverse complement strand
TGATGTTTTGGATTTCCTCAGGGTCTGTTGTTATGTCTCCCTTTTCATTTCTGATTTTGTTAATTAGGATGCTGTCCCTGTGCCCTCTAGTGAGTCTGGCTAAGGGTTTATCTATCTTGTTGACTTTCTCAAAGAACAAGCTTATTTTTATTTTATTTTATTCTTTGAATAGTTCTTTTGGTTTCCACTTGGTTGATTTCACCCCTAAGTTTGATTATTTCCTGCCTTTTACTCCTCTTGGGTGATTTTGCTTCCTTTTGTTCTAGAGCTTTTAGGTGTGCTGTCAAGGTGCTAGTGTATGCTCTCTCTAGTTTCTTTTTGGAGGAACTCAGAGCTATGAATTTTCCTTTTAGGAATGCTTTCATTGTGTCCCATAAGTTTGGGTATGTTGTGGCTTCATTTTCATTAAACTCTAAAACGTCTTTAGTTTCTCTCTTTATTTCTTTCTTGACCAAGGTATCATTGAGGAAAGTGTTGTTCAGTTTCCAGATGAATGTTGGCTTTATATTATTTATGTTGTTATTGAAAATCAGCCTTAGACCATGGTGGTCTGATTACGATGCATGGGACAATTTCAGTATTTTTGTATCTGTTGAGACCTGTTTTGTGACCAATTATATGGACAAATTTGGAGAAGGTACCATGAGGTGCTGAAAAGAAGGTCTATCCTTTTGTTTTAGGATAAAATGTTCTGTAGATATCTGTTAAATTTATTTGTTTCATGACTTCTGTTAGTTTCACCATGTATCTGTTTAGTTTATGTTTCCAGGATCTGTCCGTTGATGAGAGTGGGGTGTTGAAGTCTCCCACTATTATTGTGTGAGGAGCAATGTGTGCTTTAAGCTTTACTAAAGTTTCTTTAATGAATGTGGATGCCCTTGCATTTTGGAGCATAGATATTCAGGATTGAGAGTTCATCTTGGAATATTTTACCTTTGATGAGTATGAAGTGCCCCTCCTTGTATTTTTTGATAACTTTGGGTTGGAAGTCAAGTTTATTCGATATAGAATGGCTACTCCAGCTTGTTTCTTCAGACTGTTTGCTTGAAATATTGTTTTCCAGACTTTTGCTCTGAGGTAGTGTCTGTTATTTTTCCCTGAGATGAGTTTCCTATAAGCAGCAAAATGTTGGGTCCTGTTTGTGGAGCCAATCTGTTAGTCTATGCCTCTTTATTGGGGAATTGAGTCCATTGATATTAAGAGATATTAAGGAAAAGTAATTGTTGCTTCCTGTCATTTTTGTTGTTAGAGTTGGCATCCTGTTCTT
>NC_034595.1:32999113-33025083 GCF_900095145.1 Mus pahari | reverse complement strand
CTTCAAACCTGAGATTCTGGATGTATCTGAGTTCTTGGCAGTCAAGCTCCTCTGAGACACTCAAATACTAGTGTGACCCAGCTCCTGTTATCCTGGGATCCTGTTGTCCTAAGATCCTGGGCATGTTACCATGTGTGGAAGTGTTGTCTCCTTTGAGGACCGTGGAGTTGTCTGGTCTGTTTGAAACCAAAGTAAACCTGAACTGATTAAAAGGAACCTGAGCCTCTGGTCAGGACAGGCTCTGGTGTCCTTGTTACTGCTGTTTCATGTCCCGTGCACTATTGGATTGGTGCAGCTGTTGTGCTCCACTCACCAGTGATCCTAAGATTGCTTGGGCAGTCAGCTAGGGACCATGAGGTTGTCTGCTCACTCCGTGCCCTAGGTGACCCGGTGCTGGAGCAGACCGGAAGGGATTTGTGCCCCTGGTCAGGCTGGTTCTCTGCTTCCCTAGTGCTGTCTCAGGTCCCGTGCATGATTGAGCTGCACTCTTAAATCCCCAAAGCTGATTCCCTTTTTAAAGACAGGGAATAATTTATTACAAATCTATTAAAGAACTGGAAAGGTTGGGTTCTGTAACAAATGTTTTACAGTTAAAAACCAGACAAATAATAATATATGAGAGCCTGCAGAATCTCCAACTCAGCTGGTCTGAACATGCTTCAGTGTCTAAAAGACTGTGACAGCAGTACCCCTGTGATGGCTTAACTTGGGTGTTCTCCTTCAACAGAATCCATAATTTCCTCACTAGTTCTTTGTTAAGGAAGGGCTGTCTTTGCAGCCTCAGAAAATCCATACCATCCTCACACTGTGTTATCTACCCCTTATCTGCACCATCATGGCATATTCCTCAGCACTGTTCGGGCTAGGTCACCTAATGCCTTCATTGGCAGACAGGACCAGCCTTCCTGCTCTCCTGCTTTCCAGCCAGCTTACCCACATCCACACCTCCAGAGCCAGCTCCACTGTGATGCCCAGTCACAGAGTTGGCCCCACTCTCCTAAGTGCTACAGTCTTGGAGTAGCTGGGTCAGCCCTCTGGCTCTCACCCGCAGGCCTGTTAAGCCACACCCCTGCCACCAGGGCCAGCTCTACTGTGCTGCCTGGATGAGGGGCAGGGCCTGTTTTCCTGAGAAGTGGTACCAGCTCTCTAGAGCTCTCTAGCTAGTGAGGGGAGGGACCAGTTCTACACAGTCCTTGGACATCCATGTGATCCACAGCGGCTGCCTGGACCAAGGGCATCCCCATGTTCTTTAGTGGTAATATGAGCCACAGACTTCCGCAGTAACCTCTGTGGCAGCATAGCCATGAACCCAACCTAAGCAGCAACTTGGGCTGGAATCTTACCACAATCCCAGGTAGTGAGGCTGGCCACTCCCACCAGCCTATTCCTTTCTACTTTCATAATACTCAAGCTGGTTCACTCCTGTTTCTCTCCCATCTGCCTACCATACACTTGTACTGTGTGGTTGCTCGATACAGAAGGGCCATGTGATAGGTGGGCCCTTGAGGGACATCCTGTCATGCTACTTGGCATGCCAGCAAGCAGACACAGAAATGCAGGTTTCTTTTTGTCATTTTCCTCCCTCACTGTGCTGGGTGGTGGTAGGCAGGTCTCTGTATGTCTATGGCCCACTTATACCATGGGGTGAAGGGCAAGTCTTTCCTCACTCTCACCATGTAGCATGTAGGAACAGAAGGTCTCTGTCTTCTAGCTTCCTCTTCCCACACTATACTTCCTGGATATTTGATTTAATTTAATTTTAATGTGTCTTAAGCATAAAACAGCTTTGACCACCAAACCAGGCAACACGCTAGGATGAGCAAGGGTCTGCCATTTGCTCTGACTCTGACTGCTATAAAAACACCACCAACTTGCTGTCTCTGCCCATTGCGAGGGTAGGGGGAGGGACATACATATTTCTATGGGTGACATTTCACCACCTGGTTGTTGATTCTATACAGGCCTTGGGAACTCCACTAAATGCAACCTGTTCATGCAGGCTTTCTCAGCAGAGATGGCAGAGGCAGAAGTGACACAAGGATGAGAAGACATGAGTGTGGGCTACAGGGAGATCTGCAGCTCCATTAGGTTAATGCTCAGAATTCCATCAACCCCAAGGTAAACGGTGAGGCAGAACACAATTTGACCTATCTTCCTATTCAAGATAGCATAGGCCGAGCCACAGAAGTGTTGGTGCTCCTGTGTGATCCCCAGAAATGTAACATTCACAAATGTTTGTAACTGAGCCTTCCGTACATCACTAAATACCAACTGGGCTTAGTGCCTGCTTAACCTCATCTGGGAGACAGTTAAAAGTTTCATAAAATTTTTCATGAAAGCTTACCTGTTAAAAGCAATCCTCGTGTGAGAGATACAGGCAGACAGCTACTTGAGAACGGAAATGTGACATGGGAGTTTTTAAGTGCTTACCAAAAAGCCAACGTGAAGTCATGTGAAGTCATATGACAGCCTAAACACACCCTGAAATTAGAGTATGTGGGTAACAGAACATTGTCATTAGTTAGAATTCCTAAGTTTTTAAGAGGATCTGAGAGGTTGGGCCATGTTGCTCAAGCACAGCAAATGAACGCAGGTGATCCAACACCTTAGTTATAATCAGAGCCTGAAACTATACTAACTTAAATGTATTTAAGGAGGGCTACTGTCATTTCAGCTTCCCAGAGTGCCTTTTTCTTACTGATGTCAAGAAAAAGTTTAAGTAAATAAAACAGTATAGTCAGTTGGGGTTGCAATGTCCTGCTAGCTACCTAAAAGTTAAGATCAAACCAGTTTCCATGCCTCTTTAGGCTGTTTGGCATTAGAAACCACTAAGAAGCTAGAATCAACCCGAAGAAACCTTTTCTTGGAGAGCTCTTTATTTTCTGCAGACATTTGGTGGAAAGCTCCCCAGTCCCCAGCAGCAGAGTGTCTCTCTCACTCTTTCTCTCCTTGGTCCTAGCAATGGGGGTGGGGGGGGTGGGTGAAGCTTCATTTTATTTCCTGTTTTGCTTGCTGTGTCCTGCTAAGTGTGATTGTGTATATGGTCTTGACCTTTTATCGTCCAGTGTAGGAAGGAGCTTAGGATTCGGACTCAGAACTACATGGCTACTTCTGTAAATGCTGCAATCCAGGTCAGAGGCCATGGGATGGAAATCAAACGATGGTGAAGGATATTTTGTTGAAAACAACATTATTTGCTATACATCTACTGAGCTGGGTTCCTGAATCTAAGGAAGAACAAGGACAATTTTTTTTTTTTTTTTGCCTTGGAAATGGGCAGCTGTTTAATGTGGAGAAAGCAGAGATGCCTTACGGTGTTTGGAGACCATGGGGCCTGACATTTTCAGGCCTCATTAATCTTCACTTAAGTTCTGTAATTCCAGCAGGCACACTAGGCCTGCTTAATGACTCAACACTGTAGAGACAGTGTCAGTTTCTTTTCTAGAGCTAATTTATACATTCTAATATTTAACCCTGCTGCCCTTTGCTTGGAGACCCGCATTCTGTGGGAGATGAGAAAACAGAACAGTTCCGATCCAAACAGATAAGATTTTCTCAGAGAAACTGCCACAGGGCATTCTTCTGGAACCCAGTGAGCACTCACATTTGCTTGGTGTCTTGATTAGGGTTTTTACTGCTGTGACAAAACCACCATGACCAAAAAAGCATGTTGAGGAGGAAAGGGTTTATTCAGCTTACACCTCCGATCATAGTCCCTCATTGGAGAAAGTTAGGTCAGGAACTCAAGCAGAGCTGGAACCTGGAGGCAGGAGTTGATTCAGTGGCCATGGAGGGGTGCTGCTTGCTGGCTTGTTCCTCGTGGCTTACTCAGTCTGCTTTCTTATAGAACCCAGGGCCATCAGTCCAGGGATGGTACCATCCACCATGGCCTGGGCCTTTGATCACCAATGAGAGACAATGTCTGACCGTTGGATCTCATGGAGGCATTTTCCTTTTAATGACTCTAGCTTGTGTCAAGTTGACACACAAAGCCAGCCAGTACACTTGGTATCTGGACTTTGTTCCTTAATTAAGTTAAGAGGCTACTCCAAAAAGAAGACCCATTACCTATGATGAATTGCTGTTACTATTGAACCAATTTGGTTTACCTTCAATAATTGTAAAAATTGACAGTGATTCTAAAACGATTTTCACAAGTCAAGTTTTCCTATCAAGTATTTGCAAGTGAAGATAGCTGATAATACTTTGAGGACATTTATACATTTACCCTGGGTTTAACATCTGCTTTCAGTAAGGAGTTAATTTGACCAGACTCAAAGCAGGCTCCCCATAAGAAACCAAGATAAGATGTAATTTACTGAAGCAAGATAACACCCAACTTAAAATCCACGTCCTCTATCCACTTGTGGTTTGCAGAGTCCATCAAGAACACCCTAGTTTAAACATCCAGAGCTTGCTTGACCTTAATAGAAAGATTCCTTTGAGAATGATGGTTCCATCTTAAAGTCCCCACACTTAGGGGACTGAGTCAGCGAAAAGGAGCACTCAAGGACAGTCTTAGGTACACAGAGAAATGTAGGCCAGCTGGAACCATATAAGACTGCTTCAACAAAACAATACAGTGAGAGAAAAAAACCAACAACCAGCCAACCATCCAAAACAAAACAACAAAGGAAGCAAACAAAAGGTAACGCTGGATGTGTACTGTTGCTAGGGTACTTGCCTCATATGTGGGAAGCCCTGGGTTTGATCTACTCCACATACCGGCCATTCTGACACATGCCCATTACCCTAGTATTCTCCTAGATGGAGAAAGAATCATTAGCTCGAGGTCATCCTTAGTCATACAGCAGTTCACAATCATTTTTAGTTACACAATGTGCTCAAGACCAGCCAGGTTTGTAAAAGAGCTTGCCATTTAAAAAGAAAAATAGTGCTTAAAGCTCTGCACTGTAATCTTTTCTTACGATTATGGTCCTAGAATTTTACACATGCATCCATGCACGTGTATGCACAGTGCTATCAGTTTGCCTCTGCTGGACTTTTCAAACCTCTTTTTGAGATTGATGGCAGTCCTTTGCAGGTTGTTCTAATTATGTCATCCATGTCAGCAAAATACCGGCTTCAGTAGAATATCACCCATTGACCAGAAGGTGGCAGTGTCAGACCATTTTGGGTTAACAAATTACAGCAGCCCTCTGATTGCATGTTAAGACATTCATACAAGGGACTATCCGAAGGATGGCTTTAAATGATTTATTTTCTAATACAATCTTGATGAAAAATGACCTTTCAGAATAGAAGTAATAAGTTTGCTCCCATTTGGTTTAAATTGAAATACAAGGGCCACTATGCAGAAAGCTGCAGATTTTTTGGAAACTAGCAGATTTATGAGATCTAACTTTTAGGAACTCTAAAAACACACATTTAAAAGTAAAAAATTCATAGCTTTGTGCTTAGAATATGTAAAAATACTACAAGTGCTGGTTAAAGTCTTGAACACAGTTCTGAGTATTCAAAGTATAAAAGTAGGGCCATCTGGTCATGTCATCTAAGTAAGGTTTGTAGAATTAGCTAACAATAGTATTATGTACTATTTATTATGTATGTGTAGGATACAAGAGTTCATATGCCCCATGTATGTTCAGATGTATGTAGATTCCCACAGAGAATACAAAAGTGGTTAGCAACCTGTGGGTCAAAACCTCTTTGGAGGTCCACCAACCCTTTCACAGGAGAAACCTAAGACCATCAGAAAACCCAGATATTGATACTGTGATTCATAATAGTAGCAAAATTATAGTTAAGAAGTAGCAACAAAATAATTTTATGGTTGGAGGTCAGCACAGCATGAGGACTGTATTAAAGAGTCTCAGAACTAGGGAGGTTGAGAACCCCTGGGCTAGAGGACTGCTGATTCCTAGAGTTGCAGGCTTGGTGAGCCACCTGATGTGGGTGCTGGATACAAGACATGAATCTGCTGCACAATCAGTAATGACCATATTGACTAAGGTACGTCTCATTAATGATCTCTCATCCCTGAGAAACTTACTTCTAAGTGTCACTGGCAATGATGATGGGCAGAGAAAAAAAAAATAAGGTGGGTGATGGGACTGGCTTGGATTTGGTATGGGCAGACATGATTCCTGCCACTGGAAAAGGGTCAACAGGGCATGGGCCTCCAGTGTCATTAGCTGTTGTGGGCACAAGGCATGTTTATGTAATTACTGCACATATTTTTATGTTGCTCCTCCAAGGAATGTCTTTTCTACTAACATTAATGACTACATGATAATCAGACACTGTACAAGTCTGGTAGGCAAAGGTGTGACTAATGTCTCAGTAAAAATGGTAAACACTAGAACATTCAGGACAGCCCTTAAGGCGGTCGAAAAGAACTCTAAAAACATGAATTCAAAAATATATAACTTCTCAACTATGCAGAATATAAGGATGCAATATGAATTACACGAGGGGCTTTACAGATTTAAAGGAACAGAGGCAGATACACTATGAAGCCAGCTTGTCAGAAAGATACAAGGACAGCAATATACAAATGCAGGCAGAAGAAGATGGCCTAATCAGCCATCATTGGAAAGAGAGGCCCCTTGGTCTTGTAAACTTTATATGACCCAGCACAGGGGAAGGGCAGGGCCAAGTAGTGGGAGTGGGTGGGTAGGGGAGCAGGGGCGGGGGGGTGTATAGGGAACTTTCGGGATAGCATTTGAAATGTAAATAAAGAAAATAATAAAAACAAACAAACAAACAAACAAACAATAAAAGCAAATGCAGGCAGATTCCTCAGCTTAAGGTCTGCCTGGATCAGAGTGAATTCAGGTCCAGGCATGGTTAGAATGGTAATCTCAGGGCAGGGTCCCACCCAAGCATCTTATTGTCTATGCTTGTGCTTGCTTCCTCCTCAGAATCAAGAGGCTGGGATCAGGGCATGCTGATGCATAGGATAATCAAAGGGGAACCTGGAGCAAATGACTGGATTGATATTTAAGATGAAAGATTGGGCTTATGATATGTAAGAGATGAGGTACAGAGACACTTTTATTTTAGAATGGAAAGAAATAACTGCTTGGAGACCAGCCACAAGCAGAACACAGAGAAAGCTGTCTGGAGATCTACAGAGAAAACAGAACAGAGAGAAAAATAGGTAGAAACCCGTCTTGTGTAGAACATAGGCCAGCGGCTTGGACCTACCACTTGACTTTGAGTCATTTCTTTTCACAGCTCCCAGATAACCCCTTCTCTCAGAATCCTTCTCCAAGCTGAGGCTGCCCCTTGGCAGGTGGAAATCAGTGCTTAATTAAACTGTGTGTGTTCTATAAGGCTTTCAAGATTTTTTTTTCCAATTACAGTTTTTCTAATTATATCAGGTACAAAAAAAAGTGAAATCAGACAAACAACTTCAAAATGAGCTATTTTGTGTTTATTTTTGTGGTTCAAGTTGACATTCCGTGTCAACACTAAGAGATGCTGATGTCTGTCACTGCATCGTTACTACAAAGCCATCCAAGGACTTCTTTTTGTTGTTGAGGTTTTATCTGGTTTTCTTCTGATGGCAAGAGCCAGCACTCAGGGACCTTGCATTTATTTGCTGAGCACATGGTTTGCTGCTGAGCTCTCTCTGTATCCTCTTTTCATTATGTTGAATGGTTTGTCTTCACTTGCAGTATGCCTGAACATTAGAATTTATGAAATGACAAGCAATGGTGGAGGACTAGGTTAGTCTTTTAAGAAATATTGCCCCTCCCTCAGAACTATAAGAAAGAAAAATAGAATGACAGAAATGATAAAAACATCCCTGGCTACTCAGTTTTAGTGTATGTTGCATATGTGTGCTTTTAAAGAGTGACATAGACCACAGAGAGGCCTCCCAGTAATATAGTGATAGAACACGACGATTGGATTCTGTGGGAGAGAAGAACCCTGAACTAGAGAATTGCTCCTTTCAGACTCATATGTAGGCATCTCTGTGAACCATTTGCTTGAAGACGATTGGTGTGGGATAGCAAGCCCACTGTGGACAGTGTCAACCTCAGGCAGGAGAGTCTTTGAAATACAGCAAAGGAGGCTGAGCAAGCCATTACAATAAATTTAGTAAGTAACACTCTTTTTCTTTTTTAAATTATGTGTGTGTGTGTGTGTGTGTGTGTGTGTGTGTGTGTGTGTGTGTGTGTGTATTTAACTTACTCACCTTACATCCTGTTCACTGCCCCACTTCCGGTCACCTTCTCCCACAATTCTTCCCCCATCCCACCTTACCTTTCTGTTCAGAGCAGGTGAAAGCCCCCTGGGTATTCCCCCCACCCCAACCTTGGCATTTCTTTGCAGGGTTAGGCTCTACCTCTCCCACTGAGGCCAGGCAAGGCAGTCCAACTAGTAGAACATATTCCACATACAGGCATTTCATCTAAGGTCCCTTTGAGCTTTTGGGATAGCCCTTGTTCCAGTTGTTCAGGACCCACATGAAGGCCAAACTGCACATGTGCTACACATGAGCAGGGAGGCCTAGGTCCAGCCCACATATGGCTTTTAGTTGGTGGTTCAGACTCGGAGAGCCCCAAGGGTTCAGGTTAGTTATCTCTGCTGGTCTTTCTGTGGAGTTTCTACTCCCTTCAGGGCTCACAATTCTTCTTTCTATTCTTCCATAAGGGTCCTCAAGATCCATCCACTGGCTGTGAGTTTCTGTATCTCTCTGAGCCATCCGCTGGGTGAAGTCTCTCAGAGGACAGCCATGCCATAACAGAGTATTATGAATTGTGTCAGGGACTGGTGCTTGCCCTTGGAATGGGTGTCAAGTTGGGACAGTTATTATTTGGCCATTCCCTCAGTCTCTGCTCCATCCCCCATGTCTGCATTTTTTTGTAGACAGGATACATTTTGGGATGAAAGTTTTATGGGTGGGTTGGTGTCTTTATCTGACTCTTTTAGCAGCTTATTGGGTCTTCTGGAGTATGGCCATGCTAGGTCCCTTTTTGTGAGCACTCCATAGCCTCAGTAATAGTGTCAGGTCTTGGGACCTCCCTTTGAGCTGGATCCCACTTTGGGCCTATCACTGGACCTTCTTTTCCTCAGGCTCCTCTTCATTTCCATCCCTGTAATTCTTTCAGACAAGACCAATTATGGGTCAGAGTTGTGCTTGTTGAATAGCCCCCCCCCTCCCTCATTTGATGCCCTGTCTTCCTGCTGGAGGTGGGCTCTATAAGTTCCCTCTCCCTACGGTTGGGCATTTCATCTAAGGTCCCTTTGAGTCCTGATAATCTCTCTCCTCCTAGGTCTCTGGTGTATTCTGGGGGATCCCCCCAACCTTCCATCTGCTGAGGTTACCTGTTTCCATTCTTTCTGCTGGCCCTCAGGGCTTCAGTCCTTTTCCCTCATCCAATACCAGATCAGATTCCCCTCTCCCCCTACTTCTTCCCCCTTCACTGTCCACTTTCCCTCCCAGACCCCTTTCTCCCTCCATCCCCACTTGTGATTGCTTTCTTCTCCCTCCCAAGTGGTACTGAGGCATCTCCACTTGGGCCCTTCAACTTGTTGACCTTTTTGAGTTCTGTGGACTATATCTTGTGTATTCTTTTTTTTTTTTTTTAAATTTTTTAGTTTTTGGCTAACATCCACTTATTAGTGAGTACATACTATGCATGTCCTTTTGAGTCTGAGTTACCTCATTCGGGATGATATTTTCTAGTTCCATTCATTTTCCTTTAAAGCTCAGGATGTCCTCATTCTTAATAGCTGAGTAGTATTCCGTTGTGTAAATGAACCATATTTTCTGTATCCATTCTTCTGTCGTGGGTCATCTAGGTTGTTTCCAGCTTCTGGCTATCACAAATAAGGCCACTATGAACATAGTGAAACATGTGCCCCTGTGGCATGGTGGGGCATCTTTTGGGTATATTCCTAAGAGTGGTACAGCTGGGTCTTCAGGTAGATCTATTTTCAGTTTTCTGAGGAACCTCTATATTGATTTCCAGAGAAGTTGTACCAGTTTGCAATCCCAGCAGCAATGGAGGAGTGTTCCTCTTTCTCCACACACTCTCCAACATGTGTTGTCACCTGCGGTTTTGTTCTTAGTCATTCTGATTGGTGTAAAGAGGAATCTCAGGGTTGTTTTGACTTGCATTTCTCTGATCCCTAAGGACTTTGAACATTTCTTTAGGTGCTTCTCAGCCATTCAAGATTCCTTAGTTGTGAAATTTTGGTTTGGTTCTATACCTCATTTTTGATTGGGTTGTTTGGTTTTTTTAGTGATTAGCTTCTTGAGTTCTTTATATATTTTGGATATTAGTCCTCTATCGGATGTGGGGTTAGTGAAGATTTTTTTCCCAATCTGTAGGTTGTCCATTTGTCTTATTGACTATGTCCTTTGCCTTACAGAAGCTTAATGGCCATCTAGCCATCTCTCCTGTCCTTTCCCACATTTGATTCTGAATCCCTCATTCCCCTCCTCTGCCCTCCTCCCTGCCTGTTTCCTCTCTATCTGCCTCTTATGACTATTTTAGTCCCCCTTCAAAGTGAGATTCAAACTCTTACTTTGGACCTTATTTCTTTAACTTCTTTGGGTCTCTAGAGCATAACATGGTACCTGTATTTTATGGTCTTTCTGAGACTGGCTTACCTCATTCAGATGATATTCTCAAGTACCATCCATTTGCCTGCAAAATTCATGATGTCTTTGTTTTAATCCTGGACTAGTATTCCATTGTATAGATATACCACATTTGTTTTATCCATTCATCAATTGAGGGGCATCTAGGTTTTTCCCAGTTTCTGGCTATTATGAACAAAGCATCTATGAACATAGTTGAGCTTGTTTTTTTGTGGGATGTTGCAACATCTTTTGGGTGTATTCCCAGGACTGGAATACCTGAATCTTGAGGTAGAACTATTCCTAGTTTTCTGAGAATATGCCAAATTGATTTTCAAAGTGGCTGTATGAGTTTACATTCTCACTGGCAATGAAGAAGTGTTCCCTTTGCTCCACATCCTCACTTGAGTTTTTGATTTTAGCCATTCTTACAGACGTGAGAATGAATCTCAGAGTTGTTTGTAAGCAGTACTCTTTCGTGACTGCTGGTTCAGATCCTGACTCCAGGTTCCTGGCCTGAGTTTTTATTCTGACTTCCATCAGGGATGGACTGTAACCTGCTAGTGAAATAAACCCTTCCCTCTACAGCTTGCTTTTGGTCTGAATGCTTTCTCACAACAACTATAAAAAAAAGCAAACTAGAAGTTAGATATTGACTATCTCAGATGGCTTTTGCATTTCATTGGACTAGCACAATGAAATCATATAAAAGCAGACATGAATTAACCATCTCTGAAAAGTATTTGTCACATGACATACTGTCTAGAATTACACAGGTATGAGAAAAGAAGGGTGGTGAGTTCTAGTGGAATTGCAGAAAGAATAAAAACTAAATGAAGCATTAATTCCAGTGTAGCTCACATGTGTGGTGTGGTTTATAGCCTTTCATTGATGTGTGGACCATGCTGGGCATTTGTGCAAACTATTCTCTGTAGTGAGACAATGCATTAAAAATGGTCCTTGTTCTAACTCAAATACCTAGCTGCTATGTAATATATAAGTAGTTCACAGTAAAACTTGAAATCAAAATGTTGAAGATCAAAAGAATGAAAGATCTGCTGTCAAACCAAATACTAGGGTTTTACTCAGTTGGTGTCATAAGTTTTATCACTGAACATTTAGGCACAAGGAATCATTCTGCAGTCTGTGTGTGGTGATATACTCTGAAACAAGGCCCCTGAAAACCTTCCCAAATAAACAAAGTTTAAAAATAACAAGAGCACTCTAAAGTCTGAAGCCAGAATTGAACATTCAAATTGTATTAATGCATGAAAGAAAATATAATAATTCTAAACTGAGTTCACTGGATCTGAAGTAACTATGTGGTTATTATAACTATGAGTTACTATTATTACACAGTGATGCCTGATACCCTGGTTCAGACTGATATGATGTGTTCTCTGAAGGCTTTTAATATATGGTGTACTGATATAACGTTTATTGGCCCTGTTTTTAATATTTAAAAGTGAATTGTCTAGGGAGCAGGCAGAAATGGCACAAGCACTTAGAATTATTTATATTACTAGAAATTTCCATGTGACAACAAAAATTAATCCCTGAAAATCTAAGCAGATGTAAGAACTGGATAGCTGGCTAATGCTTGTAATGGTACCCACCATGCTGCCAAATGAACATCACAGCTCAGGCTCATTGTGTTGCCTTGACAGTCATGAGACATTCATCGAGACAGAGATCGTGACCAACTGGTATTTCTACCTGGGAAAATAATGATTTAATCTCTTGACAGCTTTCTTGATGAGTTAGCAGCTGATTTTTCATCACTGGGTAATTTAGTCTCTCTCTCTTTCGATTTTTCCCTATGTAGACAAGAACACTTTATAAATATGTTTAAATTTAGTTCTGTCTTGGACTTCCCTACACTGTGTGTTTCTTTTGAGTGCACAACAGCATATGAAGACAAGAGAAATGAATAAGAATGCTTCTAATGCTGTTTATTTTTCTTGGCTGTAAAAATACTTCCCAGCATGCTGGAAATACACTGGAGGCATGTTTTTTTTTATCTCAGAGTGACTACCTGTGGATGATAAATCTAAATTAAGCCAATTTATTTTTAAATTTAAAATAGCATTGACAAATGGCTCATTTTTCATACCTATATTTACTTCATAATTGGCCTTTTATTTTCCTTAGGTAGGCAGTAGTTAAGAAGTTTCTAATTTCATAAAACAAAAATACCAGTTATTAGTGTAATGAATCCCATTTATTTTGAATTCAACAATATCTGTGACTTTGTTTGCTGATGTAGTACTGTGTGAGTGCTAGGCCAGGTTCTTGTGCATGCTAGGCAGACTATTGCTGAAATCTTCTCACAACATTCAACACTATTATGAATTTATTATGTAATGGATCTTGGGGTCAACTCTAATCATAAAATGATGAACAGGACTTTTTTTTTTAGTTCTTCAATCCTAAATATAAAAGAATCCAGCAATAGTTACATAAATGAAAAACAAATTTACCATGAGTTGTGGAAGAAACGAATGTGGTAGGTACAGTGAACCCAGCATCCAGATGGATGTAGAATGGGTAGGAACAAACATTCCATAAATACTTTACTTCATCAATATACTAAGCTGAGTACGTATTATATGTGAGTTAAAACCAAGAATACCAGTCCATTAAACAATAGATGCACGTTCTGCTCTTAGGAAAATTAGTATCCATAGTGAAATAATAGTTCTCATAGATACATACATGTGCAATGCTAGGCACAAGGAAATATCAACAATCTGGTTGAGGGAAGAGCTGACGGGAGAGCTTTTGGGAGACGATGAGTCTAGTAGCCCCAGTGAGCATCTGTGAGTCTCCTGGAGATCTGAGAAGAGGCTGAGAACATAATGGTGTAAAGGACCTACTATCACTTTGTGCTTGGCAGGGTTCACTGATGGTGATAAAGCTGTTAATGTTGGAAGGATGAGGTAATCTGAGGGTTATCCTGTTGGGACCTTGCCAAAGTTTAGGACATAGAATATTTGGAAAAATTATATTTCCTCTGATTGACGTGAAAGGAAATTGAGATGGTTTTGTTCAGCCAAGTGAAATCTGGTTTTAATTTTAAATGTTAGCTTCAGTTGTCATGAGAAGAGTCAAATGCACATTACTATGATGATAGCAAGGAATCTGGTTAGTTGTTCAGGTCTTGATGGGATGTTGGGCTCATGTGGCAATGCTGGAGGGTATGAGAGGTGCTTATATTTAGGGTCCATTTCAAACACATTGCTAGCAGAACCGTGATACATTCAGTATGGTGTCTGACCAAAAGAATAAAAGGCAATCATGATGTAAATAATTTTTTGAGTGAGTCGCTGGGTAAAAATAGATCATTTTATCAACTTGAGAGTCAATTTTGAGAGTATCGAGAATGAAAGGTGGGAGAAATGCTTAGAGTTCCTCCTTGAAACCACCAAAACTTTAAAGGAGATGGCTTTAGTTGAACTTGGTAGATGAGTAAAACGTTAGCTGAGTCTGTGGGAGGAAATGAGGGTATCACTTTTCACTTTACCCATAGTCACTGAGACCAGCTATTGAACTGAACTGAGACCTAAGTGACTCTGGCATCCATATCTTCCCACTATTGAACTTTCTGTTTCTACTGATCAGTCTAGGGATAAGAAGCATTTGTTGCCCTGTGGTCTCCTTTAGAATTTATCACTGTTAAACAAAGTAGGGCTAAAGCAGCACTTAAGTTCATAAACAGAGGGATTATGGCTGGCGTTGTTTGCTATTATAAAGCTATTTCCAAATTGAACTGTAGAGATGGCAACTCCTCTACAACATCACTCTAACATTTTAATGTTTGTAATAAATGATTGTATTTGATTATGTTCAAATATGCATGTAAATATTAATCTAGAAATATATATATGCAAGTATTTAATAAACTATTTTTCTGTGTTCTAGTATGATGTGCTTCAGGTAATTTCTCTCTTAAAATCATTAATGAATTGTCTGAAAATGAGGTAAAAAGCCATGGCTCACAATGAGTATAATCTAATCTTGAACTCTTTTCTTTATCACCTTGGTATCACAAATTTAATGATTTACAGTGTCCAAGAAATTCTTAAAGAGCAAATTAAATATAAACACATTCATATATATTATTTTACGAGTTCTTCTAGTTTATATTTATCTATTCCTATCATACTTCACCATATCTACTGCTTTGTAGAAGGAACATGATGATTTAAGTGCATTTTCTTTGTTCTAGACACATAGAGTTCAAAAGATATTCCATGTAGAAGTCATACACACCTTGCCTTCAGCTTTTTACATACGTTGTCTTCTGTAATTGCAGAGTGGACACTTGCTCTTATTTGGGCTGGACTATTTTTCTCCTGGATGTGCCTGTCCAACTCAATTTTATAAACTTAGCTTCTGACTACACAGTGTGCTATATATATTTCTTTTTATAGAAGTTGCTATCTTATGCTATTTCTAAATTTTCTCTTCTTAATTTTCTTTTTCTATTTCAGGAGTACTGTGGGGACAAAGAATTTTTATTTAACTCTATGTACTCTGGGATGAGTTGCAGTATTGTAAAACATGTAGTGTTTATGTAAGAGATGTTTATTGAGTGAACAAATGAAATCACTGTTGGAATATACTACATATTGGGGAGAGTTCAATTTTGCTCACTTCAAGAAATTAGGATGTGTTAAGAACCATTGAATAACTGTAAGACCAAAGTTTTGCATTGTTGTAGATTTGACACTGATTCTGTTCCTAACTTAAAATCAAGATTCACATATGTTTAGCACAATGGATTGTTGTTTGATTTATTGTCAATTTATAAGAGGGCAAGTGTCCAGTCTACAATTATAGAAGAGAACCTAGTGTGCAAGCAGCCAAAGCCAGTAGTGTGTGTGTGAAATTCCATGTTGAATATCTTATGAACTGTGTTTCTCTAGAAAACAGAATCAGGTCTAGGGCATAGACCTGCTTCACTATGTGTCTTCTACAGAACTGTGAACAATAGATGTTGTAAAATGTGTCAGGAATAGATAAATACCAAAAGCAATAACAAGCAATACTCTATTAATTGTTTTATAAGTATCCAGTTTAGGTACTTCATTTTCCAGTTCTCATGTGGTTCTACTAATGTGAATATTAACAGTGTCAGCAAAGGCATGGGAACGATTAAAGAGAACACATTCTGTATAATATGCAGAGAATTATTCTGCTGATAATCAGCCTTAAGTCAAAATGTCAGAAAATAAAGTTCAGAGAATTTGATTAGTGTTGGGTCAAACTAGAAGGTAGATACTATAGAAATATGTTTGCTGACTGACTTCTTTTCCACAAGGAAGATATTAAGATCATCATTAAAATGGAGTAATTCCCTCAACACAGGGAGAGGGACATATGCAAACTACCCTCTGCAAATCCAGAAGAGTTTGGGATGCTGGAAGACTAGAGAAAAGCTCATTTGCTGGACGTACAGAGATTTAGAGATTGTTAATATTTCCCCTAGGATGAATGAACATGCTAAGCCGTAGTTTGTATATGTTACAGAGACTGAGGGTTCACATGGTTTGATATGGTTAGTTTTTTTTTTTTTTTTTTTTAACACTGTATATGGTGAAATAAAGAAATGCATCAGTAGTAGAAAGGATTCTTTATTGATTTTCTAGCTCTAGAGGCTCCCCTGGAATCTTGCCCAATTAATCTTGGCAGAATGAATGAATAAACATAATTGATCAATGGGTAGGTTAGAGATATTCTGAACCCAAGAGAAGAGATGGAATATTTCAGCGCAAAAATTCAAGTGCAAAAAGATGCACAGATGTAAAGAGATAAAGTTAAATTGGGAAAATAAATTTGATACATGATCAATAGATTTTGATGGTCTTCAGAAAGGAAAAGGCCAGAGAGACTAGTCTGTGATAGCTTTGCAATTTCCACTCTTCCTATGGGAACACAGGACAAGATAACAATGTGAAGCCTGGGGAAGATGATGAATTGACAATGAGTGCCTTTGAGTTTGTGCAGGTTCTAGGATCTAAATGAGCAAGGGACAGTAGAAAGGGCGCTCAGTCTTATCTATCATTTTAGGAAGCAATCGCCTAGTTACAACTGCAAACTGTAACAATGGCCAACTTCAGTTTTAAAAGAGCCACTGAGTTACACGATCTCTCTCCTCCAATCCTTGTTAACAGCACAGTCATTTACTGATTTGTCCATGGTGCTGGGACCTTTGTCTTCTTAGTCAGGTGGTCTTCACTGTTATGCATCAAGGCAGGTGATTCCTTCTGTAAGAGAGAAAATTAGCATGTTCATTGTCTGGTTGAAGGCCCTTCCTTCAACCAAGATAGCACTTTACTAGAAAGGGAGTACTAATGAACAGGAATGATTACTTTTTTCAGTAAAAATATGTAATAAAATGATTTTGTAAGCAAATATTTCGGGCTTGACAGAGAAATAGTACTTGCTAGGTGATTTGGACTAAGAACAGAGGAAGTAAAGACCTAGAAGGAAGAACTTTGTGTAACACTGTTAATCCCCTGCAGTTTGGGGTTCAGTGTTTGTCTGTTGTCCCCCTCCCCACTTCTTTTCTCCTATTTCTCATTTTTACATTCATATATGGGCCTTCTGTGATTTTTTTCAAGATCTGTCTATCCTCTCCTTATTTTTTTTTTCTTAATTTAGTTGCAGGACATTTCCACCAAAACTTAACATCACAGACAGCATATGTACATAAGATCTACATAAGTGGAGCTTTTGCTTGAAGTGTAGGGCTCTCTGAACACTACTCAGTGCTTTCTGAGGCTCCCTGTCTGAAAGCATTCTCTGAATTGGAAAAAGCGGGCTTCTTGATCTATGCTTCCATTTACAGATGCTGTTCCTGCTGTGAACGAACCACATGTTCTAGTAACAGCTAGTGAACTATTGGCATTTCATTCCTTCTGGAGAATGTCTTTCTAAATATGCTCTCCAACCCCTTTGAAGTAGCTACATTGCCCCCGCCACTTTTGCTTTTTGCCAAAGTGTCTTCTTCTAAATCTTCAAAGATTCAGTTTTAAATTTATTGTCTCCATGGAATAGTCACTTATAGTTCGAGTTTCCCTGATCATATGGACTGTCACTCTTCTCTAGAAAATGTGTGTGTGTGTGTGTGTACATGTGTGTGTACATATGTATGCATGTACGTATGTATGTATGTATGTATGTGTATATGTATGACTGTATATATGTATTGTGTATATGTGTGTGTTGTGTATGGTGTGTGAGTGTATATTTGTGTGCATGTGTGTGTTTGTGTGTGTATGTCCATGCATATGTGTGCTTGTGCATGTATGTGTGAATGTGTGTGTATATGTGTTTTGTGGGGGGCAGTGGTCAAGGGGGAATAAAGGGAGTGGGAGAGAACCCACGTCTCGCCAGAGTTCTGGTGCTCTGGGCAGGCAGAGGTAGAAGTACTGCCGCATGCTTTCCATGTAGCCCCTGGTGGGTGTCTGGCTGTATGAAGCCACTAAACTCCAGCTCAGCAGGTGGAGGACGAGGGGCAGTCTTAGGTACCAGGTTCTCAGTCTTGGACATCCCAGACATCGCTGGGACACCTCGGAAGAGCTTAGAACAAAAGGGGCCCCTTGGGGGAGGAGAAGGCAGAGCAAGAGGGAGGTGCTGTGTGGTTCCCATGTGGGTGAGAGTCCTTGGTCCAGATCGTGGCTGGAACATGCAGGAAGGCCTTCTAGCAGGAGGTTAGATAGAGCTTGTTAGGGGAAAGCCCATCCCATCATTCAAGCATGGTAGGCCTTGATGAGCAGAAACAGTCTATGGTTTTAGAGCTTTATTGTAGAAAGGCTGGGGAGAGGGGAGAGAGAAGGTAGAAAGAGGGAGAGGCTGGCCATGGCCATGTGGGGGAGAGGGGGAAAGAGAGAAAGAGGGTTAGAGATGAGAGTAAGAAAGGAGAAAGCTTAAAGAGAGTGAGGAGGAGCCAAGCAGCCCCTTTTATAGTGGGCTGGGCTATTTTGCTGTTGCCAGGTAACTATGGGGAGGAGCATACCTGGCTATAGTCAGGTAACTGTGGAGGTGGAGTCTAGCCAGAATGGAGAAGCTTGGGACATGGGGGTGATAACTTCAACAAGTGGCAGGGGTTCAGGAGACCTGATTGAACACATTCTGTCCAATGTAGGTGGAAATCACCACCCATTGGATCCCCCAGGTTCAAGACCTATGCTCGACTGGAGACAGGCTGTCTGTGCGCAGCCCACTGCCCCACAGTTTTGTATGTGTGTTTAGGGTGTGAGTGTGTGTGTGTGTGTGTGGGTGTATGAGTGTGTATATAAGTGTGTGTGTATGTATGTGGTATGTGTATACATATGTGTGTTTGTATATATATATATGGCATGTGTGTGTGCATGTATATGTGCTGTGTGTGTGTTTAGGCAACTATTAACTTGTCTACACTGTTTGTTGTCTTCAACATTTACAACTTATAATCATATATTCTTTCTGTATCTTTGAAAATATCCTGCAAACACACATAAAGAACACAAGTGTATTTTTAATAGAAAGAATGAACTTTTTTAATAAATGAGTTGATTGTGTTTTATTTCATAACTTTGACCTTGAGTCACAATCTGTAACTTTCAACATTTTACTCTGTGTTTTTGTTTTTGAGGTAATTCTAAAATCTATAGGCTCAGATTTCTTTCTTCATTTCCCCATTTCAGCATAGTCTAATAATTATACTCTTGGGAATGTTAGAGCTGATTGTGACTCTCAGTGATAAATTGCAAGTAGAAGTGCTGATTTCTACCGAATCTGCTTTCAAAGTTGCATCACAAAACAGATATAAAAATTTGCAAAATGAGAATAAATATGATTAGATTCAGTTCATGATTAAAACAGTTTTTCTCTACATTAAAATATTTTAATGATGTGTATGCCATATACTAAAGAAACAAAAACTTCATAGTGAAAGTACAATATTTGAAGAGTTTGGAACCCACTCGACTTTATGCTCCTTGCCAAAACCACATGAATGTGTGAATATGTGCGCGTGTGCATGCATATGTGTGTGCATGTGTTATGTGTGTAAGTGTGTGTTTGTGTTTTCATGAACCTATCAGTCAACTACGAAGAAACATGGTCAAAACAGTCTTGGTGTCACATATTTCTAGATGCCTCCAAAAGAGGAAGTCAGTTGTTTTTCTTTGAAATTGTTTTCCTTCTCAGGTAGCTGCTGAGCACTGTCAGGCTGTTCTGATAGTTATATGTCATTGCTGTGTCATACAGGCTGAACCTGAGGCATGGCTCCTTCTTCTCTTCTAAACAGTGGTATTTCAGGAGGTCCCCTGTTTCTCTGACTATTTCTGCCACTCAGCCTGGTTCTAGAGTACCCAGGCCAAGTACTCACCTTTACATCCTCCACCCTCCTTTAACCCAACTTACCTCAGCAAGCCTGGTATTGTATAAGGAGCCCATGGTGGGAAAAGGAGCTACTTTTCGCAGTTTCACTGTCTCTATTTTTTTTTGGTATCTGGCACCCTATGTGGGTCTACCTCACTCAGAGTCAAAGGAAAGAATGATCAAAGTATGCTAATTAGATTTTCTCCCCTTGCGATAAAATCAAAATGTTTATATTTTGTTCTCTGACAACCATGTACTTTACATTCTCTTTAGCCACAGATCATTTATGATGAGGGTCAATGTTCCTTAACTGCCTTCCTCTGAAGGGAAAATCAAAGTAACACTAAGTGCTGTATTTTGCCTACTGTCAGACTCGGCCTACTTCCTTTCTAAGAGAAATTTTATTTCACCATCCCTCTTCTCTGCCCTGTCTTTCCCCAGCAGTTCACCTTCCATAGCAGGCTGCTTCTGCCTGCCTCTTGTGTTCTTACTTCTCCATGAAACTAGAGAACACCATCCCTAGTGTGGATGCTCCAGATATTCCAGAGGATGAATATCTATGGCACTTTCAGGACCATTCTTACTATGGCCAGTGGCAGCAAAGACAGGATGACAGATTCTCTCTGCAAATGCGCTTCTGGTCCACAAGAACCCTTCCTTGGAGACCTGTTTCTACTTGTGGCTCACGTGAGTTGGAAGAAGGAAAAGCCATTTTATCATATGATAGCCATCATCTTAAAGAAAATTTCTTTGATGAATTTTTAGACTTTTCTTGCTCTGAGTGAGGAAGCAGTCAGAACGATGGGGGTGGGGGCAGATTAGCAACTCCTTGATAAGTGATTGGAAGTCTGTTTAGTCCTTCCATCAAATACTGAAGAGCCTCATGGTCCTCAAAGCTAACAGTTCTAATTTAGAATTTTGGTAAAATTTCAAGACAGTAGGAAAGCCCTGCTGCAAATATTAGGTAATTGCTTCCTTTATTTTTCTAAGTTCCTTTAGCCCACAGCACAGTTCCAGATACATCAGAACCAATGTAAAAATGAGAGCTGATTTAGTCAAATAAATAGTACATTCCAGGCAAAACATCAGAAAATATTTTCCTCTAATCATAATTAAAATTTTTATTGTAAGACTCTGGAGCTTTTGTTTACTTAAGTGATTAATCTAGATAAGCCTTTTCTTAGCCAGAATAATTTGTATTCATTGTAAAACATTTTCTTGGGATTACTGTGTGCAATGACATTCTGAGACTTCAAGGCACCATTTTCTTTCTTTCTTTCTTTCTTTCTTTCTTTCTTTCTTTCTTTCTTTCTTTCTTTCTTTCTTATCATTGACTGGGAATGTAAAGAAGGTTTTCCATATAGATCTTTTTCCACTTCACCATCTACAGTGTAAAAAGAGATAGCCTGTCATGAAATATGATAGATAAACTCTTTGGATATAAAATAAATGAATCAGAATCTCTCATTCATGTGAACCTACAATTCTCAGATGTGCAAAGTATTATATGTGCCCTGAATAGATCAAATGGCACAGTGGAAAGATTTATAACGATGATAGAATTTCTTAAGAATTGTGTGTGTGTGTGTGTGTGTGTGTGTGTGTGTGTGTGTGTACGCACATGCACGTACATATATTCCTACAGTCTATGCTTGTATCGCAAAGACACACACACACACACACACACACACACACACACACACACATTCATGCACCATATAAGATGTCTGTTTCCTATAAAAAAGACTTGTGTGATTAAAAAGTAGGCAAAGTTTTTATGGTTCCCAAGGATTAAAACATTATTTATGAACCTATTTATACATTATCACTATCTAATGTTACCTAAAAATATACAAATTAAGAAACTTAAATGTAATTTGTACCCATGAATCAATATAGTCACCGTGGAATACTGTTTACAAATACTATTTGTGCACATCAGTAGTTTATTTTCATAAAAACATTTCACATATCTAGTGACTAGATCACTATCAGAAATCTCTAATTTTTATTATCATACAGAGTAAATATTTTTCTTAAATAGTGTTCTCTCGTTTTTCCTATTATAGTACTTAACATTAAAGTCAAAATTGTGTGGTGAGCAAATAGTGGGTCTTATTTGTTAATAATGAGATCAGAAGATTGAAATTAGTTAGAAAATTTAGGAATAGGAGCCTTGATTTGTATTTTCTGTAAGAATCCAGAAATGTCTTTGATTTACCCCACTACATCTCTTAGATGCTCTAGAAACACCCAGGGCACCTGTAGTTGAAGGGTAGGTAGGAATAGATGTCTGTAATCTTAGGTGGGTGCCTGAGGGCCCCTTCTCTTTCTCCTTTGAGAGAATTTAATAATGCTACTACCATTACCACCAATATAGACATCAGTATTTCATTTCTTCTAACTTCATTGCCATGACTACAGGCCTAAGGTATTCTAGAACATCTCAAGAATTTCTGCTACAAGATGGCTGTTGGTGATGTCGGGCTTAGAGAAAATTGCTTCTTGCTACTGATCCTTTCAGAAGAGGATGTGATGAACTATTGTAATAGAACAAACTAAAATTTACAGAGAAACTATGCATTTCTAGGAAGTAACAGCTTTCCTTTGCTGTGTTTTTCCATGACAACTAAACCCTACCAACTCCATTTTCTTTTCTCCTGCCCAGTCTGTGACAACCTACTTCTTGCCCTTTATGCTCAATTTGCACTTGTGATATTCCTTCTTGCTTTTGCATAATACCATTTTTCATGTGTGAAACCTGTGTGTTATCAGGGAGAAAGGAGAATGGCCTGAAGGTGATTTTGAAAAGTGATAGTAAGTAAAGAAAAAGAGCGATCAAGCCTCTGTCCAACAGCTGTTCACAGAAAGTCCCAGAGCACAACAAAATTTTCCCAGCTATGTAATATTCCACCTGTTATCACCCCATGAAAACCTGCGACTTTCTCACTCTTTCTGAGGATTATGTGAGAGACATGGACTTTGTTGTGAAACACAGAGACTGTTGTCTTTCCAATTCTGGACTTGATTAAACTACCCTTATTATTCTTGATCTCCCAGTTTGCACTGGTAGGTGCAGAGTGTGGTATCTAGGACCCTATAACATTATATTATTAGCTATAGGACATCATCAAGGGAGTTAATGGAGAAATACTTGCTAATGACTACTTTTTGCCATACCTCTGGTGTTTTAATAAATAGCAAGAAGTAACTAACGCAGTAGATAGGTAAATACACCATTTAATACAACAATATTTGATTGTAGAAGAGACGTTGTAGCTTCTTTTAAAAACAAACAAGGCGTTCACTACTAATATTAGGTTGTAAATCAGATGTGTATTAGCACTAAAAAACTAAAATTTAAAAACTTAAGTCATATGTAACGTTCCACTGGCACTTAAAAAAAAGAAAGAAACCAATAAGATCACTTAAGTGGCTATTGAGATTGGATATATGCAATTCTTTTCTGTTTTTAAATATAAACTATACAAACTCTTACATTACACCCTGACCACAGTTCCCCCACACACACTCCACCCAGTTTCTGCCACCTTCAGCCTCCTCCTTTCCTTAGATCTATTGCTCCTCCCTTTCCTATAAGAAAAAAGGACATCTTCCAGGGGATATCAACCAAACATTACATAATACATTATAATCAGACTACACAGAAACCCTCATCACGGCTGGATGAGCCCAGTAGGAAGTAAAGGGTCCCAGGAACAGGCAAAAGAATCAGACACAGCCATCACTCCCATTGTTAGGAGTCCACAAGAATATTAAGTTGCATAATCATAAAATATATGCAGAGGACCTAGCTTAGACACATATAGGCTCTATGCACTAGTCTCCCTGGACACCTATGAGCCCAGGCTGGTTGATTCTGTGGGCTGTGTTCTCATGGTGCCCTTCCTCTTCTACTTCCATGGGGTTCACTGAACTCTGCCTAATATTTGGCTGTGTGTTTCTGCATCTGCTCCAATCAGTTGCTGGATTCTCTCCAACACTGATCTGTGACTATAACAGAATGTCATAGAAATAATTGTATTGACTTCTCCTTCTCTTTTCTTCCTTCCTTCCTTCCTTCCTTCCTTCCTTCCTTCCTTCCTTCCTTCCTCCCTTCCTTCCTTTCTTCCTTCCTTCTTCCTTCCTCCCTCCTTCCCTCTCCCCCCTCTTTCTCCCTCTCCCCCTCCCTCCCTCTTTCTTTCTTTCTTTCTTTCTTTCTTTCTTTCTTTCTTTCTTTCTTTCTTTCTTTCTTTCTTTCTTTCTTTCTTCCCCAATTATGTTTGAACCAGAGGTCCATGCCATGAGAGGAATCCCATGCTTGATATTGCCAGAGACCTGAATATGTGCACATTCTGAAATGACCAAAATATTTTGTATTGAGCATAGGGATTGGGGGTGGTGTATCTTTTTGACCACTATAGCTGACCAGCAGAGTAAAGATCACCCGATGCAACTGACTTTGTAAAGTTGCCTTCTGACCTCTATTTATGGGGTAAGGTGCAGGTATCCAAGTATGAACAATATGCACTCATGTACACAGACAATAATAAACAAAATAAATTGGGAAGAAATTGTCAGGAGAGAAATTTGAAGAAAGACAAAGGCAAGACAGAAGGAGGGAAATTTTGGTGGACATGAAAAGGAAAAGTGCCCTACCATTGTCTGGTTGGAGCCATTTGGAGTCAGAGAAGCAAACATTCAACACAATTAGTGACTACTCCAGGCCTTTTCCCCTCCTCCACTATAAACATACAGTTATCTAGGAATCTCACTAAAAATATAAGAACAAGGAAGAAACAAGTACTAAGTTCCTTGTAAAACATAAAAGGTCTTGGATGCAAGCTCAAGAAGGCGTACTGAGCTGAAGGGGTCTGCAACTCATAGGAAGAACAACAATATCAATCAGCTAGTACCGCCAGAGCTCCCAGGGACTAAACCACCAACCAAAGAGTACACATGGAGGGACCCATGACTCCAGCTGCATATCTAGGGAAGGATGGCCTTGTTGGGCATCAATGGGAGGAGAGGCCCTTGGTCCATTGAAGGTTTGATGCCCCAGTGTAGAGGAATGCCAGGGCTGGGAGAGGGAAGTGGGTGGGTGGGAGGTGGAGCACCCTCGTAGAAGCAGGGGAAGCAGGAGGGGATAGGGGGTTTCTGGAGTGGAAGCAGGAAAGGGGATAATACATAAAATATCCAGTAAAAAAAGAAGGGGCGCTGAGAAAGAATTATGCAGGATTGAGTTTATTAGAATAATTATTAACTTTGTGGATAAACCTATAGGCAGGGGACAGCATGACAGCAGCTTGACAACTTTCAGGCTCCAGCCACAGAGACAGCCATCATGGTAAGGTCTCTGAAGAGAGGAAATCAAGGCCCATATGGCAGAAGTGGGAGTCTCTTTTTACACCTTTCTTAGGGGATGAGGGGAGGTTTCACAGCATAATCCTGGAACTAGGCTCTGATTCTCAGGCAGGAGGCTGGGAAGGGGGGGTGGGGGAAGTATGTGTGTCTACCAATACCTGCTTTGAAGCAAACTCACTTCCTCAGTGAGAAACCCTGGAGTCTGGAAGATTATTAGCTGGAGACTCACAGTGTCTCGGTAGGGTGCCTGTCAGTGTCTGTGAGAGAGGAGGAGCTGCGGCTGGGATGTTTTATAGTCTGAGTAGCAGCTCGAATCTAACATTACATTCTTACACAAGCCTAGTGTCTTTGGGTTTTTCTTTGTCGTATTATAATTTTATCCAAGGCACCCCCAGAGCTACCTCACATTTCCCATTTATCCAAAGGGAGAAAAAGCCTTATCAGTAAGATTTTGAGATGAAAACTGAGAGACACTAGAAGGTCCTATACGGAGAAGGCTAAGGCAATTAATTGTGGCTGTCCCTTGAAGTCCAAACCCCACTTTTATGTCTTACTTCCTGAGATGCTCTTGGAGTACTCTAGGAGTGTGTCTTACTACATTCTTGAGCAACCTTTTTTTTCTCCCCACTTTCTTTTTTTTTTTTTTTTTTTTTTTTTTTTTTTTTTTTTTTTT
>NC_034595.1:32977280-32999102 GCF_900095145.1 Mus pahari | reverse complement strand
TTCTGGGTAGACCCCAAGCCTTAGTACTGCTCTCGGGCGCACTCCCCTCCTCGGGTGAGGAAAGGCGCTGGATGCCAGGCGGACACCCCTCCTCGGTCGTTCTCCCCACTTTCATGTGCTTAAGCTTATATGAATTTCTCTTTAATGAAATCTCCAACTCTGGTTTCGTGTGATTAAGCCTGAACTTTTTACTTCCTGTGTCAAAGCCACAGATGCCAATCTGGCCTGGGTTAAGACACCTTTAAGAGAAAGAGAACTCCTCAAGCTGTTGAGAGGACAAATCCATTGAGCACTGGTGCTAAGTAGCTGGGTAGATGTTATCAAGTTTGAAAGGCACTGTGGCTGGAGTCCCAGCCCCTCCAGTCAACAGCCTATAAAAGGACTGGAATTGCAGGCCTTTATTTTTCAGAAGTATAACCCTATGAGACATGTATCTTAGTTATTTTTCTATCACTGGGATGAGACACCATGACTAAGACAACTTTTAAAAGAAAACATTTAATTGGGGGCTTGCTTTCAGTTTCAGAGGCCTAGTCCATTATCATCATTGTAGAGAGGGTGTCAGCAGGAAGGCAGGCATAGGTCTGGAGTAGTAGCTGAGAGAGAGTCCATCTTCAAAAATCCTCACAGTCTTTCACAGTATCAACATGGTTTAAAAGTTCAAAGCCCAAAGACTGACAGCAAGCAGAGGCAGGGAAAACTCCAAATCCTTTATCTCTATGTCTGATGGCAAAGAAATTAGATGGCTCTTTCCTCCCAGTTTTGCTTCTTGGGCTGGTTTCCCACCCTGTCTGCAGCTATCCTGGGCAGAAATGCCCTGGCTCTGGCATCTCCAGCATTTTGGCATCTCCAGCATTTTGGCGTCTCCAGAACAACCCAAATTTTATCTTAACAACTTCAAGCAATGATCTATACAAGCTTCCATGCAAAGACTCATCTATTGCATGCCTGGCCTCCATGGTTTTCTTTATGCATGGAAGAAGAGCCCACAATGCCTGTCATACCTGTATCTGCCTTGAGAAAACCAAAACCACTGGGCTGTGACTGCCAAATTCTTCTGCCTGTTTGGGATGGAATCTGGCTAACTCCTTAAATAGCGTTTGCACAAGCTTTAACTTGTTGATGCTTTTAGGTTAAAGAAATTCCTTGGACCCTTTCCTCTCCCAGTTTGCAGAATTAGCTTGGTGGGGTCTTGCCCTGAGGATTTCACTCCCTTTACCTCATTTAGCACCAAGCCTTTCAGAAACTTCTTTCCCTTGAGCACAGGGATTGGCTCCAACATTGCATTTCCTGGTGCTCCTTTTCTCTGTGAATTGTACATTTTGTATTTTTATCACCCTCCTCTTTATATGCGAGTTTGTGCCTGCAGTAAAACTCACTTTAATCTGGTCTGGGTTCATCCTGAGAGGCAGGTTGGGCTGAAATGGAATGTGTGAGAGAAATTTGGAATCCAGGATAAAAATATTCTGATCGAGGCTCAAAGTTTACTGAAGGAACTCAGCTTATATAGCATGGGAAAAAACCCCAGCCCCCAGCCCTAGTCTTTGAAGGCACCAATGAATGTCCTTAGGAGGGTCCAAAGGATGTTGTCTTCTGGGACATAGAGGCACAAGTGAATGTCCATAGGCGGGTCCAAAGGATGTTGTCTTCTGGGACATAGAGGCACAAGTGAATGTCCATAGGCGGGTCCAAAGGATGTTGTCTTCTGGGACATTAAACAGTCTTCTCAGCAGGCGGTGGAGACATAGTGACAGCAGAGCAGCTCTGGCAGGTCTTGAAGTTTTCTGCTGGTGGATCTGGGCTTTGAAAGACAGTGATTAGTATAGATAGTAAAGCTTGGCAGATCTGAAGATCAGAACCGCAGGTGGTCCAACCGAGAGCTGGGAGGCCCCAACATCTCCACCCTTAGTATTTAATAAAAATTAGCTGGACTGGCACAAAATATATTTATGCTCTATCGTCCTGCCCAGGGACCGTGGTGGCTGGCAGCCGCACCAGACGCAGATTTTCCCGAACTGATTTATTAGTCTAGGGGTGGGACCAGGCAGCTTGAGGAGGAAGCCCAGTGCAAGGCTAGTCAGAATTTACATCCCACCACTAGGGGTTTTTCAGTAAATCCTCAATTATGCTGATTCCTTTGGGCCCAGCAGAAAAAAATACCTGTTTTGGTGTGATCTGCTAAAGCAATACCACAATATAAACGTTTTGATGTCGATGGATTTTTGTCCCTGCTCTCTGTTGGAGGCAAATAGTGGCTGCACACTGTTGAGGGTAGTTGACCTGCATGAAAACGAAAGCCAAACAGTTGAACAGTAACAGAATAACAAACTTTCTTGGGAAAGGCCAGGTACTCTATTTAGTTGCAAATTAGCAGCCCTCAGGTTCAGACAATAGCTTCCAGGTGTATGGGGGGAGGGGCAGCTTGAGAATCACAGAACCGCTGGAGCTCCTTACAAGAGGAGGCTGAGCTAGATTTAACTCTGCTTAGTTAATAAAGATTTTTATTGGAATTATTACTAGACCCGTCTAAAATTGAATTTAGAGTAACTGGTCACAATGGAGGAAGGAGGAGAATCACTATAACTCCTCCTATGACTGATCTTATAAGTCAGATTTTACAGTTTTTAATGTTCTTATTCTAAAAGTTAAAAGCTTGAAGCAAGGCAGCTTAGCTTGTCCAATTTGGGACCAATGTAGGCAAGCAAGGGAGTGTTAAAAACATAATCCCAAATCAGTTTTATTGCGCCCAATGTTACTCAGCTAACTCACAGGTCAGCTTGGCGTACAAACCTTTCTGGAAGTTGTCATACTTTGCAGCATTCTCTGGAGAAAACACAAGCTTTTCCTCCACCCCATAAGGGTAGCTGTTTAGGATCAAGCCATATGTCAATAAGTAGATCCTTTTTATTTTGCCTAGACATGAGTATGTCTAGTTTTAGGATGCTATAATGCATTTAGTAAGTTTGACATCCAAATTTTAAAATTTTAAAAATAAAAAACGAGATTTAAATGATGTGCACAGGGATAATTCCTCCCTTTTTTTGTTAAAAAGATAAAGTTTTTAAAGTTTTGCAGTACCTTGTCTTGAGACTTATAAAAAGTCTCAGTGACATGGGTACATTTGAAGTACCTGACTGTTATAGCCAGTTCCAATATCTGTTTTAATTTAATTTAGAACACCAAGTATATAAGGAATTTTTAACATAAGCAATGGTTAACTTATACTTTTAATTGATTTTGTTATAGAGCAGAAGGCCTGAAAAAGTATCAGTAGTTACATGTGCATTGGTTATTTATTTATTTATATATCAGAAATAAGAGCATCCAATTGTAGTAATTGATTAAGTCCTAAAGAATTAACATCATTAGGTGGAAATAGGTAGAAATTGAGGATACTCAGAACAAATTTTTTACAATTTGACATGCACAATCTTTGAAAAATACCAATTTATTATGCAAGCCATATTATTTTGTAAGAAAGAGATTATATGGCCAATTATTTTTATGTAAGGTCTGAAATCTGCCTGGTAAAAATTTAGCATGGCATTGCCTTAAGAGGCCTTGTCCAGGCAATCAAGGACAAAGTTTTAAAATGTCTAAGGACCATTATTTTCAAAAGAACAGCCTTTTTTTCTTATGAGTTGTATATGCATAAACAATTGCAAATTGCAACAATTTGAGAATTATAGTATTTGAGAGACGAACAATATTTGAGCAACTTTAAGCTGAGCTATATTGATCATTAATATACAGTTTAAAGCTTGATTAATTAACATTTTAAAAAACCGTCTACAGCACCCAGTTTAATCATTTGTGCTGAAACCGGAGGAAGCTTAAAAGGGTAAACATGTGATGTAATTCACAAATAATTTTCTTTATAAAAAGCTGTCTATAATTACAGTAAAATGGGGTGTATGCATACATAAAGGCAATTTTATCTTTAGGATGATTGTCAATTTGTATCTAAAAATGATTGTATGCAGTAGGCCAAATAGTACTATTTTGCAATACCCAATTTGATTGCTGTTTGGAAAGGGGAATTTTTAATTTTTAATTAGTATCACAGCACCTTTACAGTAGGATGTTAAGATTTTACTTAGAGAAGAAAAACGATTTTACATCAATGCCCCCCCCCCTTTCTTTTTTGGCCAACAATTGCTGTGGACACTTAATAACTATACTAAAATAAGCAGCTAGTATTTAGTTACCAATGATTATAATTGATAACAATTAGAAAAGCTTCTTTTGTTTTTTGCAAGGCCTTTTGATTTTTACCAATTAAATTGTGTCTCTTGAGAGGAAATTGAAAGGTTTAAATTAATTTGAAGCCTTATAATAAGATCCTAGCCCATTAACATCTCTTGGAAGCTTGAAAAATAAACATTTTGAAGCAAATCAATTTTTTGTTCTTAAATTTTATATATTACAATTTTATTTAGCATAACTAAAACCTTAAATATCAATAGGATAAGGTCTCTGAATCTTATGGAGCAAATTATTTTCCCAGAACTTTAAAGCTCCTTCTGTGAGAGCAGGATTTGGGGTAAACTTTTTTGTATAGGCCTTAGCTAATACTCTCCACGCTGAAAAATTTAACTCTTAGCTTCTTGCATTGAAGCAGAGACAATAAAAAATATTTTTACATAATGTAAGCTGTATAAGCCACACTCAGAGGCAAAGCTTTTTAGTGATAACCAGTTTACCAGAAGCAAACCCTTAATAATTATCAAGGAAAAACAAACTCTTTAATAATTTTATATGAAGTAGGCAAGCCGTCTTGTAATGCCTGATCAACCTCTTATAAATTTTGAATTAAAACTTTATTATGAGTAACACCTGGGTAGTCTCCCTGAAGGCAGAGAGGGGTGAGGTCATAAGAACTTCCTTAGGCACTGTTTGTAAAACAAAGGAAAAGCCACACAGGCCCTGCCAAGGCTGTTTTGAGCTTAGTCCCTCCCACATGGGAAAGCAAAACCTAATTTTAAAACACCTTATCATCTTTGAAAGTAATGCTGGAAACATCACTATTATGTTACAAAGTTTGGCTGCCAATGTATACCCATGAATGCATGTCTCAGTTTTAAGTCTGCCTTTTAGGAAAGAGTTGCGTGTTTAAAATGACTCCAATCCTAAATTACCATTTTAAAGCTAACCTTTTGTAACCAATGTTATAACTTTTTATTAACGCCACTAACTTAAGCCAGGCAGAGCATTTTTTATACCCTTAAAACAAGTCAAAAACCCAAATGAAGCAGCTACACGAATTATAAATTTAGACCACAGAATTTTACGTTGTTTAGCTATAATATTACAAATAAAGGCACTTGTCACTTGCTAAAAACACTAATCATGAGAAATTTTTAGGGAAAAACCAACTATCAGCTTTTTTTTTTTTTTTTCTTTAAAATTCAGGGTTCAAAGGCACTCTTAAAGGCAGTTATTTGCAGGGGCCCTCCTGCTGAGTTTGATTCCTGGCTAAGCACAAGCCTCTTTTGGCTCAGCTGTGCCAAGACTGTATCAGCAGGCAAGGTTTTAGCCACCTTTAGTGCTTTTAGACATGAAACACAGAATGGTCACTCATTCAGACAACGAAACAAAAACACACATGACTTGACATGTGGACAATTGGTGCACCAAACATAGACAATACATAGAAGGTAGCAAACTTCTCCTGTAGGAGTCCAGATCGAAAACCAGACGTCTCTGGACTTTGGTCTGTCTCAAGGAGAATATTAACATCCATTTACTCTCTAAACCATGGCCAGCAAGAATCTAAATTTTTTTTACCACATCTTTTTTAAACTCAATTGAGGACTGTGGACATAAACATGCCTGAAATTTTCTAATTCCATTTCACGCTGCCAACCTAGGTGGTAAAGATGTCGGGCCAACACCGTACCAACCTAACCTGTATCGTGCCTGTAACAATTTACCTGTTTCGGGGGGGGGGGGCGTGATACGATACTCTCTTACTTTTTTACGTGAAGCTTCACAAAGGCAGCGTCTGTTCAGTTAGTTCCTGCCGTATTCAGGTCCAGGCTGTTGGGCGCCAGCTGCGAGTTTCTGCCTGCAGTAAAACTCACTTTAATCCCGTCTGGGTTCATCCTGAGAGGCGGGCTGGGCTGAAATGGAATGTGCGAGAGAAATTTGGAAGCCAGGACAAAAATATTCTGATCAAGGCTCAAAGTTTACTGAAGGAACTCAGCTTATATAGCGTGGGAAAAAAAAAAAAACCCAAGCCCCAGCCCCAGTCTTTGAAGGCACCAATGAATGTCTGTAGGCGGGCCCAAAGGATGTTGTCTTCTGGGACATCAAATGGTCTTCTCAGCAGGCGGTGGAGACACAGGGACAGCAGAGCAGCTCTGGCAGGTCTTAAAGTTTTCTGCTGGTGGATCTAGGCTTTGAAAGACAGTGATTAGTATAGACAGTAAAGCTTGGCAGATCTGAAGATTATAACCACAGGTGGTCCAGTGGCAACCGAGAGCTGGGAGGCCCCAACCTTTATAGATGTGCTTAAGAGGGAAAACTAATAATCACATGAAATAGCCAATACTAGGTTGTCTTGAGATTTCTGCTGACAGTAATATTAGTCACAAATTCTTCAATTTAGCTTCCAGCATTTTTTTTTTTCCATTAGGGAAAAAGTAGCTACATTCTTTGCCAAAATATCACAAGTCTGGTCACTAATATTATTTCCTTCCGAAGCATTTTGATCTTGGTTTCCACAGTCCATATGCTCTTAACACTACAGTCTTCCATGCTCCTATTATGATGGCCCATTAAGTCCGGCTTAAAGCATTCAAGAACTTTGCAAGTCGAAAGTCCCAAAGTCTACATTGTGCCAACAAGGAGCACGGTCAGGATTTCTACAGCAGTAACCCACTCCTGGTATTAAATTCTGTTTTAGTTACTCTTCTATTGCATGGCAGAGACACCAGGACCAAGATAACTTTTAACAGAAAGTATTTGCCTGGAGGCTTGCTTACAGCTTTAGTGGGAGATTCCATGACCAGCATGGTCAGAAGTGTTATGGTAGGCAGGCAAGCAGACACAGTTCAAGAGCAGAAGCTGAGAGCTTCTGATCTATAGCCAGGAGGCAGAGAGAGGGAGAGAGAGAGAGAGAGAGAGAGAGAGAGAGAGAGAGAATATTTCAATAACAAGGTCACACCTCTTAATTCTTCCTAGACAGTCTAGAACCTAGGAATTAAACATTCAAATATGAGTCTGTAGGGCCATCCTTGTTCAAACCACTACAGTTTGCAAGGCTAAACTGGATGGAGAATCATTAATAGATAATAATATACAATTGATTCCAAGAGTCCTATGACTTATGAAGCTATTTATTTAGCAAGAGGTCCTCTGGTAAATAGCAAAGACTCCTATAAGAGTCAATCCAATGGAGTCTGGCAATTATCTGGATAGGATAATGTCCCTCAGGAAAATGAGAAATGGTATAAAGTTGGCTTGAAGTGTATCCACAACTGTTGGTATCAGGACCTTCAAAACCAGTGACATCACATATAGGCGACAACTCGACCCACGCACCTGTTGCCAAGGCAACAGCCACTATATTCCCAGAATCCATTTGGCTCCCCTCCCACCTTTATCTGTGGCTATGTCATCTCTCTCTCTCTCTCTCTCTCTCTCTCTCTCTCTCTCTCTCTCTCTCCCCTTTTCCTTCTGCTGCCACTTTGCCCTTTTCTCTCTCAATAAACCTCAGGTGGAACTGTTTGTCCTGGTGTGGTCTTTCTGGAGACACATGACTATCACAACACACACAGTGGTCCCTTTGGCCATGGTTCATTCTTACCCTTTGAACATTTGTTCTGTCCTAATGTAGAACTAACTCTGTTTTCTACACTACACTTTCTTGTCTACACTGTTTCAATGGATATCACAAGGACCTTGTAATTGAGAGGGTCCATTGTGAACTTTGTGACAGTGGTAGTGTTTCCAATTTCTCCTGGTGCAATATGAGCTCTATGCAATTGAAATTGATGCAGTATTGTTAAGCAAGGCTTGTGAAAATACAGACAACTGGCTTTACTAGTTTGTATTTTAATGAGCTATAAACCAACTTTCTCCAGAGAAAGAGAATCAGCTCAGCATTCATGAGCTTATTAGTGATTATATACACACACATATACATACACACACACACATACATTCAAATACCCATGCATATATAATATTTATTTATTTAAAATATTTTTATTAATTTCTTGAGAATGTCATACACTGTACTTTTGTAATCTTCATCCCCTTCCCAATTTCCTCCAGCTACATCTGAAAAGGTCAGCTCATAAACTTCTAGAAGATCATGGAACACTTGCCCCTCTGGAAGGGAGAGGCTAATTAATATTCCACAGACCACAGTGAGGGGGGGACCAACCTGTGGGTGGGGACACATTCCACAGGACTGACCATTGCCCACCATCAGACAAGGGAAGTCCTTGCCACCTAATTCCCTAAAGACCAGTCAGTTTGAAAAGTCACACTGTTCTGCCAATCACATCGTGCCTAATGGCTGCTGCCCTGAACACTGTATAAAAAGCTCATTGAAAGCGCTGCACAGGGTTGCTGCCTCTCCTTCTGGTCTGGGATGACCCCAGTGCACTGGAACAATAAATTATTCTTGCTTTTTTCATTGATTCCCAGCTCTACATGGTTCACTCAGGGAGTCCCCATAAGCTAAGGCTTGCCAGAGTCTTACACACCCACCCAACTATGAGTCTTCCTTGTTTACAATGAATCCCAGTAGTGGTGTGTGGCTATCTGCTGGAGCAGACTAGACTTACCAGGGGCCATATCATTATAGACAATGAATTCTCCTTCTCCTGAAGCTTTCCATAACCAGCAGCTCTTCATCTAGGGGGATGGGGGGGGGAGAGAATTTCTGTTCATTTCTCCCCTCCATGCTGGACTTTCCCCTCACTTGAGCTTGCACAGGTCTGTTGCAAACTGTCACGACCACTGGGAGTTCATGTGTCCTTGTTGTGTCTGAAAAACTGTTTTAGTTTGAAGAATTAGAAGCTGTTCAGCCTACAGTGCTTGGGACAGTCCTATCAAAGAACAGACTTTGCTGAACAACTCAGGAAGTCATCTCTTGGCTGAGTTTATCTTTTCCACCTTGGGTGACTTACATGTTTTTCTTCTAAGACCATAAGTTGACCAAATAAAGTTTGTATACATTATGGAAAGTGATCCATTTTGGACAAAGTCGACTGATTCGAATGTTAACCTAAAAGAATAAACTCACAAGAAAATCTGGGATAGCTTTGGCCTAGTCTCACTGACTCTTATAATGCCACCCATCAAAGAGGTCTGAAATAGGACCAATTAGCCTGTAGCCACATACAATAAAAATCTTTTTATTCCACTCGACCAGGGCTACTTAAGCTTTGTGCTCAATCCTAGGTTGGTCTATAATGATTGGGTTTTTGATGGGAAAAGTGAACACAACAGAAATCTATCATGAGCAGCTAGCACATAGATTACAATATAGTACAGCATGGATCTCACTATATTAATATAGAATGAGTAATGTCCCATTGTATAAATTAATAATAGTGTTTATTGCATAGAAAGAATTTCCATAAGATACTATATATTTGCAAACTAAACTAGTATTCATAAGCCTGTCAGTATTTTGTACTTGGAAAATGAAGAGGAAAGGTTTACCTATTAGATTTGTGGTCCACAAGTCTCCACTGAGTCAGGGTCAGAGAGACTGCCTTTTCATGTCACAATATATAATTGTGTCAAGTACTTCCAATCTGCTTAATGGAGTTTCTCTACTTTTATGGGGCCATGGTGGTAGTTTTAGGCAGGCTTCCTGAGTGCTGTAAGGAGTCAGTAGCAAAAAGAAGCAATCATTTATGCAACTTAAATCCTTCAAACACAAATCATTCTTCTCAACAGTATAATTTAAGCAACAAAATTAAGCAGTTCAATTGTCCAAAACAAACCATAGATTTAGAACTTCTGTCCTGCTTAATTATGCTCCTTATTTTGCAATATGAAAACCAATTAACATCAGTACTATGGAGCAATGGGATTGACTAATAAACCTCATGCCCTTCCTCAGAGAAGCATTTTAGTATGTTTTTATGGGCCCTGGGTACTCGAGGGTGTGAGACTGTTAGCATTTCCTCAGGAATGGTGATAGAAACCAGAATTAGTAAGGAGGTGGTAGGCCGGGTTCAAGGCACATTTTATTTTTGGTATAGTCAACCAATGAGCCATGATTCACCCCTGGAACTGGTGCAGTTCGACTGTTGAGCACAAAGGCTTCCACATCAACCTCACAAATTCTAGTTATCTGTGATGTATTACAAGCAAGCACTTAAGTAGAACATTTGCTCAGTTGGGAAAGTATTTGCTTTGTGTGGTATCTCCTTTGGTACTTGTAATTGATTAATTTTGTTAGATATGTGATCATACCAACCTTATGGGCCAGCATGAGTAATTGAAAAATATCTTATTATTTTACACATATAGATGTTTTGCCTGGATCTATGTCTGTGCTTCATTCACATGCAAGCTTGATGTCCATAGAATTCAGAGTAAAGTATAGAAAACCCTGAAATCAGAGTTATTAATGACAGTTCTGAACTCCCTTATGAACTTGTGTTTGCTGGCAGAACAACCAGTGCTCTTAACCATGGAGCCATCTCTCCAGCCCCTGGCATACACATTTAAAAAAATTTTTTTTTTAAATCCATTTTCGTAGTTACCATGCTCATTCATCAAGGCTGTAATTTTGTCTCTTTATGCACCAGCTTGCCATTTCACCTTGGCAGCAACAGGCTGTGTGATGAGAATGAGGTATTCAGCATGGTTCTACCATTGTATTAGTTACCAGGGTAGAGAAAGGAGTTCTTTACACAGTACCAGGAAGGAGTTCTGAAAGTCTGTCTTTTCAAGGACATAAGAACAGAAGCCACTGTCAATTCAACAGCTGGCAGGTCACAGACACTATGCTAGACATCTCATGTTTCATTTAATGTCCTATGAACTTCATTCAATTGTTAGAGCAACACTGGAAAAGTACAATGGCTCATCTTAGTTTTAGAAATTATTTCAGAAGCTAAAACTTAAAAAGTAATTTTAAGTAACCAAATATGTCCTTATTTATAAAACCCCAATGTCAGTGAAATACAGGAGTGGTTTAAGAGGAACTCAGCTTACTGTATTAGTAAGTAAATATAGTTGTCTTAGTTTCATTCTGATGTCTGAGCAGTTTCCTTTGAAACACAGTATGGTGGTTTGAATGAGATGGCCCCTATTTGTTCATATAATTAAATGTTTATCTTGAATTGTTTGGAAAGGATCAGGAGGTATGGCTTTATTGAAGGATGTGTGTCATTAGGTGTGGACTTTGTGGATTTCAAAAGCCCATGCCATTACCAGTTAGCTCTGTGTCTGCCTTGTGGTTGTTTTCTCAACATACAAGCTCTCAGCTACTTCTCCAGGGTCACATCTGCCTGTGTCCTGATTTGGTCATGGTGTTTTATCATGGCAATAGAAAAGTAAGTAAGACATAGAGTATCTCTCCCAGAAAGATAGAGTACAGTCTTCTAGATCTTCCCTCTTTCTATTACTTCTATAAGGGGATATTCCCAGAAGCAGGCTAGGCACATCACTTGCCCAAATTAGCTACTAGATTGCAGAGGACTTGGGACAAGTGAGTTTTTTTGCACATTCATTTGGCTTCTTGTTGCCCTGCAGATCATCAGTATTAAAGTCTAGGTCCCAGAAACTGTTCATCTCAGCAATGTCAGGGTCATCCTTCGAATGGAAACCCAACTTCAACATGTTCAGGCTACCTATTGTTTGTACTGAAGTTGTCTGACATGAAATCTTTGGGTAATTGTCCCTAGTAGGTCACTGCACTTAGCAATTCTTAGAAGATACTCTTTTTTTTTTTTTTGAAAGTTAAAGTATTTTAATTATAGTTTTCTTTTTTTTTCCTCTGTATGTATTTTGCTTTTTTTATTTTTATTTTTTTCCAATTTTTATTAGGTATTTATTTCATTTACATTTCAAATGCTATCCCCAAAGTCCCCTATACCATTTCCCCCTACTCCCCTACCCACCCACTCCCACTTCTTAGTCCTGGTGTTCCCCTGTACTGGGGCATATAAAGTTTGCAAGACCAAGGGGCCTCTCTTCCCAATGATGGCTGACTAGGCCATCTTATGCTACATATGCACTAGAGACACGAGCTCTGGGGGTACTGATTAGTTCATATTGTTGTTCCACCTATAGGGTTGCAGACCCCTTCAGCCCCTTCTCTACATATAAGAGAAGATACTCTTATAAGTAGTTGGAGTAACTACTTTAAGAATTTGTCCTCCCCAAGACACCCTTAAATGAGTGTAACCAAGAAATTGGCTAACTAATCATATATATGACTGTTGGCTCTACTGGCCACAGCTGTCCATAGTAAGCATATATATATATGTATGGATGGTATGTTGGGCCATTTCTTCTCAGTATTCTTCACTATATATAACCTTCAAATTCCACATTTACTCCTAAGTTTCAGTCTCAGTGCACAAGTTCTTCTTATATAGGGCATGTTAGAACATGTGTATTGACTGTCTCGCTTCTCCTTTACCTTCTCTTGCCTTCTGATACATCTTTATCAACAGCCATAGAATCTTCACTATTAAGGCTTAATGGTAGATGCTATGATAATGTTTCCCAGTGAATATACCTTTCTGTGTCCATGACCCTTTGTAAATAATTTCATTGTTCTTACAAGCAGAGGAAGAGCTTATGTATCAATTTTAATACAGCTTTTGTTTTTTTTTTTAAGTAATGATCACGAAAGGACTAAAAGTGGAAGAATATACTCACTGCACCTTGACTATACACAGTGGGCAGAGTTTTAGCAGGAAAGTGGGCAGAGGTTTCTTTGAAAAATGAACAATTTAAAGACACCCAACTGTCCCACTTTTCTCCTTTGATTTATTGTGTTTTACCATCCACATATATTCCACATTCAGATGATGAAATGATTAATTTTCAACCCTGAAAATCTTGATTAAAGCATTAATCACCATGTTGCAAATTAGCTTAAGACTTAAGATAAAAAAAGTGTGTTGGTTTGTGTTGTCTCTGTTTTCCCACCGATTGCTGCCTCTGCATGAAGAAAACAACACCTTAGGTGTGAAATATTAGCACAAAATATCACAGCATCTTGGGAAAAAAGTTATTTTCTACCCAAACACCCGAAGTGTTTCAGCCAACAGTTATACTATTTAAAAAACCCTCGTTTTCATAAGTGGTTAGTGTTCTTTGTACTTTAGTTTGGGTTTTTTTTTTTAAAATAGGTTCTCTTGGAAGCACTCTACTGGGTAGCATAAATCTGAACATTGCTTGTACTTAGAACTGTTAAACAATTTCTGAAAAATTTCCCAGAATGAGTTTGTCCATGCTACAGATTATCACAGAAATTTAGCCTTTAGAGTGACAACTTAGATCTTTTGCTTATTTTTTAAAAAAATTAATACATTTAAGATATAGGAGAGCATTGAATGCTGAAAGTACATATTTTTTTATCAAATAATATGTAAGGACTAAAGCATTATTTACATACTATAAACCAATCAGATATAAATTTGGAATTATCTTGCTAGTACTTAACTCATACTTTCCAGAAACAGTTACTTTAAGATGGAGTATAAGGGATGTCACCATGATTTTGATATGCAGGTTTTTAAGCATCATGGATTATATATTTCTATTTGAAATAAATGGAAGCAGGTAAAGGGCATGCTTTTATATGAGTAAATCCTCTTTGGGAAGATAAGCAGATATAACAATGGTGTTTAGTCCAAAGTTATAAAGAGGTGGCAGAACATATAGAAATGAGGAAGAGAAGGTGATATTCATATTCTGTGACCTTTGAACTTTGTCAATGTACTAGTCACTTAAAATTAATTAAAAATACTTGTGCTTAACAAAATGAGCTCATATGAAGTCACCTTCTTATATAATATAGCAGTTATTTCCCCCTTTCTATTCATATTAGGAATTTTAAAGTAATCAAACTGTAACTAACATCTGTGGTATAAATCACAAATAAATGTTATAGTGATTAAAGTATAAATGTAATCATTGTATATTTTTACAAAATACTTTGCAAAATTTTTTTAGAAGGATGAAATAAATATTACAGGAAAGATAAAGACCATAGAAAGTTGAGACAAGATGAACTAAATCAGTAGAGAATTCATTACAAATTAATACTTTGGCTTTCACATGAACAGAATTTGTAAAATGATATATTATTTGAATGTCAAGATTAACCTTCTGAACTGTAAACATCTATAGTTTGTAGATCCCATTGTCTTTAAATCACTAAGTATTTAAGGGTTGTAGGAGGGAAGCCAGATGCAATTATACTTATTTAAAGATTTGGATAAGGTGAATTAGTCTGTCTTTGCAATGCATGTATTTATTACCTTATTTCTGTGTATACTGGATATTTTCAGTCTCTGAAACTGAATCTTACCATAGTGTTTGTCTTAAAGTATTTGTACAGTGAAAGATAGAGTTGGACAATGATGTTGATACAGTGGGAAGAAAGGATAAGGTAATATTTTATAGGGGGACTTATGCATAGAATCGTGAATTGACATGTTTCTTGAGGAGGAAGATGAGGAATGAAGTTCGTGATCATAGATTTTTATAAGACCAGCTTTGATTTTTCTATTCTGTGAGCAATTTGTCAGGGAGTAGCTATTGCTTCCTCTAAGCAGAAGGAAACCTTATGCAGTAGGTAGTAGATTTAAGAGGGACTTAGTCGGAAACACAGGACTCACAGAAATGTCCTTGGCAAGAACAATGCAGATGCCTAACATCGGAGGCTCAGAGTACAGACTCAGTATTGAGGTCAAACCATAGTTCTATATGATGAGAAAACACAGGAGATCACAAAGGGTGATATAGAGTGAGGGAAAAGACTCTGTGATAGGAAATTTTTGCGCCCCAGGCTTGTATTGATGGGGGACCTTTTATGTCTTACCAGGATGCGGAAAACTGCATATCTGCTTGCAAAGTTCTGGGTGATCTTGAGTCTGGTTGTAGCTTGAGGAGACGTGTCTTTTGTTAAGGAAACACTGGGAAGGAAGGATAGTGTCTGTGCCTACTAAGAATGTGAGCTGGAGAAATGAAAAGACAGGATCGAAGAGACAGGAGAATCTACTCCCATTAGTTCACTCTCCAGAAGCAGGTAAAGGATTAGGAGTGACAGCGATGGTTCCTGTTTGTGGTTGGCTCCCTCGAGGGCAGAATTGTCCAGTGGTTAAGATAGGCTCTTTCTAAGGCTGCTACTACATTTTCAAAATGCCCCATAAGACAGACTGTGGTTGCTTACTTTAAAGACAAAGCTAGAAAGATTTAAAGTTTCGTTTTATCCTCTCTAAGAAAAGCTTTTATAAATATTTATTTAATTATTTATTTGTTAAATTATTCAGTGTGTGTGTGTGTGTGTGTGTGTGTGTGTGTGTGTGTGTGTGTGTGTGTGTGTCTGTAAATGTAAATGTGTAGGTCAGAGGACAACTTGTGGAAGTCAGTACTTTCCTTCTATTGTGTGGCTTCAGGGATTAGATTCAAGTCATGAGGCTTAGAGGCAAGTGCTTTAAGAAAGACTTTAATGTTAACTTGAGGACGTATCTGGTGTACAGAGTTAAACCCTTGTATTTATATTTTGATAATGAACATTGGTGTTTATCCTCATTTTATGAAATCCATATTTCTGAATCTACTTATGAAGTGAATTTATCTGAATTGCAAGATTGTTCATGTGCTTTTGTGGTTCCTGTGGATATGTAAAGGCATGAAAATCATGAGCCTCATTATACTTATCATACCCGAGGTTGCCCAAGATGGCTGTCTACCTTCTTGTTTCAGTTTGAGTCAACTTGTCCGTGGATATTTCTGGAGGGATTGGATCTAGCATCCCATCTTGGATACCTAAATCCAAATATGCTCAAGTTCTTCATCAAAAATAGTGTAAAATTTGCATATATCCAATGCATATACTTCTATATACTTTAAATCACCTCTCAATTTGTTTTGAAACATGAAATGATGCAAATGCTGTGTAAGGAGTTATGCATAAGGAATAACATGATAAAAGTTGTACACGTTCAGTATATCTATACATATTTGGTATGGATAAAAATTATCTGGAGAAGTTTCAATCTGCCATTTGCATAGAATTCCCTGCAGATGGAGGGCCAGCCCACTGTGCTACAGAGCATTGCCATTTTGTCGTGTTTTTATTAAATCATTTTTTCACTTTCTGTTGGTGTTTGTTTAAAGTGGCCTCAACACAGAGCAAAAGAAGGCTATGATACACCTTGTGGATATCTGAGTTACACAAGACTCATTGTCATATAGGTGATAGTCCTATTAGTAGTAAATTATATGCTAATGGATTAAAAATAAAAGTAAAAAAATGAGTGATTAAACAAAAACACATGTGAAACAGGGTTATGTATTTATCCATTTCCCAGAGCATTGCAACACAAGGCTTTCAAGAATATAACATTGTAGTTTTCCAGGGTCAGTGTTTCAGCATTTGCTAATTCATGTACACAGTAATTTTATAGAACCTAACAAATGTGAATAATGGAAATTGATGGAGTGTGTGGTGTGTGTGTGTGTGTGTGTGTGTGTGTGTGTGTGTGTGTATGTAAAATAAGCTTTGTACATATGAGTTGTAAAGAAGTAAAGGAAAAATATGATAATGGGGAACACATAGGTCAATTAAGTCTTTAATCATAAAATAATCTATAACCATGCATTTGTGTTAACATAAACTTGGCCATAGTATGTACATACTTCAGTGTTCTGTAATTGTAGCTCTATTCATTTTCAAAACAATAGTTTAGAATTTAGAAATCTGGGTTTTTCTGAAATCTACTTTTTTATTAAATTATATTTGATATTTAAGGATTTTTTAAAATTTATATATCTATATATTTTGGTCAGAACATATAGCATCATAGATTGTTTTCTGTGGATAGTATGTTGACGTTTTTCATTAAGGGCTACTGTGATTGACTTTTATTAAGGTTTCTTGGTTATTTCAAGGTTCTATTCTCCTTTTTCTGTAAACTAGTATTACAGTAGTTTAAGTCACTGTAGTTTAAGTCACTTGACTTAGTCAAGTCACTGTAGCATTAAATTTGAACTGCAAAGACTGTATTTCACACAATATGGAAAGAGCTGGTATTGCAGTAGATGTTTACATAATTATTTTACTATCATAAATTGTGTGTTTTAAAAAATTAAAATTGGGTCTGGAGAGGTGGCTTACGGGTTAAGACCACTTGGTGATCTTCCAGGGACTTTGGTTCATTTCTGAGCACACACACACACACACACACACACACAGACACACACACTGGTTTACAATAGTTTTTAACTACACTCTCAGCAGACATGATGAGCTGTTTGAGTCTCTGAGGTCACTGCACACAGAGGGTGCACTTACATACATGAAGGTAAAACACTCATGCACATAAAATATATAAAATACTTAAGACAACATAAATGATTATTTTTGCTGTAGTTTTTGTTGGAAGACCCTGCAATTACTGTAAGCAGGTATAAAATGGATGGATCATTTTCTCAGTGGGGATGCCCTTTCTTCACTGACCGTGTCTGGAGACTGTCTCTAAGTACAGGTGCCTGACCTTATCAGGAAGATGACCTAGCACAAAGCTTCTTGCAAGCACTGCACGATTCAGCGAGACTCAGCATGTAAGTCCTTCTCGGCCCTTCCTCTAGTATGAGAATTAGGTAGTGTGTTATGGCCAATCAGCCCTTCCCAATCATAACACCCCAAACCCTTTCATACCCTACCTTTTGAGCAATTAATGGATCTGTCTCACTAAATCCATCTCCGGAGGTCCCTCCTTTTTACTTATGGCCATCTGAACCTTGCTTGCTGTTTCTGCACCCTCTGCCCGCATGGGCTGGTAGCCAATGACCCCCGAGAAGAAAGGAAAGCCACATAACTTCATTGTCTTTAACTTCAAATAAGTCCGTGATTATTATAACTTTTGATTTTCTCCATTTATTTTTAGTAGTTAGTTATCTTGGTGAATATTTCTATATTTTTAATTTTTAAAAATTTACGTTTGTAATGTTTTTAGTCCATTTGTTTCTTTTGTAAATGATTTATAAATTCCCCAGTCAAAAGTTTCCATCCCTTTCTTCCCTCCCCCCGTAGACAATTTTGATTATTAATTTATTTATTTTTATTTTTATTGAAAATAGATTTTTCTCTCATATAACACATCATAACTAGAGTTTCCACTCTCTCTTTAACTCCCAGTGCCTCACCTCACAGCTCCCTCAGATTCACTCCTCTCCTATTTCCTCTTCTGAAAAGAGCAGTCCTCTAAGAATGACACCCAAACAGAACAAAACAAGATGCAGTAAGGGAAGCAAAAGTCCAGGTATGGCAGCTGGCTGAGGCAGCACAGTAGGAGGAAAGAGAATCCGGAGCAGACCCAAAGACTCAGAGATAACACCCATCCCGCTGTTAGAAGTCACATGAAAACCAAGCTAAAAGTCATAATTCATATGCAGAAGACCTAGTGCAAACCCATGCAAGCCCTGTGCTTGCATTCTGAGTTTAGTTGATTGGGTGGACCATGTTCTTCTAGTGTCTTCCATCCACTCTGACTATGACCATCTTTCCTCCCCTACTTCCACAGGTTTTCTGATCTCTGCTGGGAGAGACCCAATGGAGACCTACAGTTTAAGTCTCTCTCTCCCTCTATTAACAGAACATATTCTCTTTCATATTTGTTACACTAGCTCTTTTTTCCCCCTGTGTTCTAATTTATCTCATTTCCTTTGTATTATTTTTTTTATTTACCTTCTTTTTGGAGTTTCAATATTTTTCTCACAAATATTTCACTCTACATTTTTCTAACTACTACAGTAAAATCTGAAGCTATGTATTTGAATGCACTGTGCAAAGAGGCCATGGAGATGTTCAGTTGTTCCTGCATGCGTCCTCCTTCTGGATGATTTACAGCTTACCTAGGATTTTACAATACAGCTTATTATAATAATTAATTTGTGAATTCTGGTTGCTTTTGTATATGCATACATAAACATACTTGTTTACTCTTTACTTCAGTCTTCCTAATGATATTTCTTATGGTTATAGATTTTTAGCCTCATGGTTAACATGATCAGCATAAATATATTTTGCAATTAAATGCACTTGAGATAGCAGCTGCCATAGAGCAAGTCTCCGTATGAAATGCTCATTCTTAACAAAATTTTCTACATGAATTCATTCCCTTGAAATGGTAGGCCTGTCAAAGCGAATATCACAGGTCAGATATTGGGTTGGGGTGAGGAGGAAACTGTTCAGATTTCTTTCATGTGACTCCTGGTGATATTCTACGCTGAACTCTAGTCATTTTAGCTCGAAGTAGTATCAGTGCATGCCTAGATGTTACTAATTTTAAGGGCCAGGTTTCCTTGTGTCTCTTTGTAGACTTTTTACCTGCACTCCTTATCCTGCTACATGTAGACTTCAGCCACATGGATACTCCTGTTGTTTGACCATAAACATTTATTAATATAGGAAAAGAAGAAATTTTCTCCTGTTTCCAACCATAGTATTTCTTCAGTACAGTCACCCTTGTGTGCTAACAATTTGATATTGTTGTCAGTTTATCCTTTGACTCACAAGATTGTTCCTTGTGAGTCAGGATGGAAAGACAATATTAACAGGGACATGGAAACAAAAGGAGTTAAGTCTAGTTGAAGTGTCTTGTTAGCCAAGCATCAAGAATCCTCCCATAGCTAACAATACTTGCTATGAAGGTTGCTAATAGAAAAGCAATATTCCTTTTACACAGTGATGTTTCAAGTAGTGTTGAAGTAACAATCAGTAAGTTGTGTAGAATCTTTTTCTCTAAGGTGTAAACCTACAATTTTGTAGGACTTTCTTAAGAAACTCCACAGTAAAAGTATGCCTTGACCCATGTGTAACACTTATAAAACAGGGTTTATCCTATCAGATTATGATCTTTTCTAAAACACACACACACACACACACACACACACACACTGAGAGAGGAGAGAGAGAGAGAGAGAGAGAGAGAGAGAGAGAGAGAGAGAGAGAGAATAAAAATGAGAGTTTCTTAGTAACCCTCTGAGATGTAACTTGAGAGCCACCAAATGGTATATATGACCACTAATCAGACACTTACAAGTGCTTTTTCCCCCCCTTGAGAAACCCACATGAACCACGTTGTAAGTCTATTCATTCCCTGAGTGCTTGTTTCTTTACTAAGCTATACTTCTTTTTTCTAATAAACTCGAACTCTGTTTCAAAATGCTTTGTTCAGATAGTCTTTTCTGTGATAAAATAAAAAGTGCTGTTTTCTTCGACCTCTCTGGTGGTCTCAGAAAAGAGGCTGCAACAGGTATCAGGATGGAGGTGTCTCTGGCCCCTACACAGCTATCGTCTCCCACCCTGCCACCCTGGTATGCATGAGTATACCGCCACCATCATCATAATTATCTATACCTGAGCACTCTATCGACTGAGTTATCTCCCAAGCCCTTACTGTCTACATTTACTGATTAGGAAATAACAATGTAGAGGTGTTTTTTTTGTTTTTTTTTTGTTTTTTTTTTTTTTTTTTTTTTTTTTTTTTTTTTTTTTTATTTGGCATAAAAAGCCACCCATCACAGTGTTCAAATTTATCTAAGGTTAGAAGATGTTCATTTAAATTTATCTAAGGTTAAAGATGCTTCTATTTTTCTTTTAGGTAGAGACGTCGAAGTCCTCCACTAAATAGAGACTGTGGTACCTGAAGAAAATATCAAGGTAAGAAAGCCCAGAAACCCAACAGCACCAGAATTTTCAAGTCAGGTACCTTAGAAAATCAGTTTAAGAAGCAAGGTCTATAGGACTCCACAGGGCAATTGACCTGTACTCTGACTGCTTTCCACTGTGGACACCCAGCTATTCCAAAGTTGCTACTCTCCATTCAGCAAAGTTCTCTACAATCCTAAGGCCTAGCTACTGCTGAATGTCTCCTGTGTTACCTAAGTCTGTGATTCTCTCCATAAACTGTCATTATTGTGGATCTATTTAGGATGGCTTCTAGTTATTGTTTTAGCTTTTGCTTTAACATATTCCACTTCCTTTATTGTACTACCAGGAGGAGATGGAAACTTCAGGCTTGGGGAATCACTGTAAATTTATAATTTCTTTCCTAGTTGAAATGATCAGTTGTTGGAGCTTGAATAAAAATGGCCCCCATAGGCCCATAAGGAGTAGCACCATTGGGAGGTGTGGCTTTGTTAAAGAAGTATGCCGCTGGGTGTGAGCTTTGAGGCCTCAGATGCTCATGCCAGGTCCAGGGTGGCACACACTCTCTTCCTGATGTCTGTAGATCTGGATGTAGAACTCTCAGCTATGTNTCCAGCACCATGTCTGCCTGCATGATGCTGTGCTTCCCACCATGATGACAAGGGACTAAACCTCTGAACTGTAAGCCAGCTTTAGTAAAATGGTTTTCTTTTTTTTTCTTTTTTTAATTTATTTTTTTATTATTATTTTATTTATTTACATTTCAAATGCTATCCTGAAAGTTTCCTATACCCCTCCCCCCCACCTCTGCTCCCCTACCCACCCACTCCCACTACTTGCTTGGCCCAGGCCTTGCCTTGTGCTGGGTCATATAAAGTTTGCAAGACCAAGAGGCCTCTATTCCCAGTGATGGCCGATTAGGCCATCTTCTGCTACATATGCAGCTA
>NC_034595.1:32915249-32976450 GCF_900095145.1 Mus pahari | reverse complement strand
CCCCCCCCCCCAATTCATATCCTTCAATTGTTACAGCAATCTTATAAGGTAGATGCTCTCATTAATTTTATATTATCTTCTCAAGTGACCAAGTTTATGGTGATTCAATCACACATCAGAGATCACTGGACATCAGCATGGCTAGGCCGTCAGCGTATGAATGCAGAGTGTGAGGCTCTGCAGCCAGGGATCCTCACTGCTACCATTTTGTATTACACCACTTTATAATTATTGGTTTTTGCCAAAGGCATCAAGATGCAGCTTACACATGTGCTTATCAAATGTAGAAGGCTGTGCTGACTTTAACCTAAATAGGAATCTCTTCACTGATGGGTAATTCTGAAGCATATTTTAGAGAAAGAAATTCTTCCAAGGATGGTCTGTATTTTGATCACTCATTTTTCATTATTTTTTCTTATCACTGAGCACCAAATGATTAACTTAAAGTTAAAAAGTTCCTCCTTGAAGCTCGTATTCGATCTCTGCTCTGGCTCAGTTTCAAAGTTCCCAAGGGCTGTCTATGGGTAACAGATGGACATCTTCCTTCTGACTAGGCTGCACTGGGGCTGGTCACCATATTTAGGATTTTTAAAACAAATGGAAACTATATTTTTTCCTGTTCCAAGTACTTAGAGATCCTGAAGAAATTCTCTAGATAACTTAAGAAAAAGGGAGGGAGGGAGAGAGAGAGAGAGAGAGAGAGAGAGAGAGAGAGAGAGAGAGAGAGAGAGAGAATATTCTTAAGGACATCTTTCTGTAAAATATATCTAAATCTCCCTGTGAATTTGCCCACCAATTTGAAAAACTGGTCACTTCAGTGTTATGTATATCCTGTGTCCTAAAAGTATTTAAAAATGAAGTAAGAAATAATCAATATTTATATGTACATCATTTTCACCTCTACTTGACTGTTTTGACTATATCTATGCTGTTAACTTATAAATGGCTTCAGATTTTACACAGTTGCTTAAAAATAGTTGTTACAATTTTATTGTATGTTTATGTGTGTTTTGCTTGTATTTATGGCATCTACCACATAGCTGCCTTGTGTTCATGGAGGCCAGAAGAAGGGCTTGGGTTCCTAGGAACTGGAAACTACATTTTTTTTTTTGAGCTGCAATGTGGGTGCTTGGAGTTCAAATCATGTCTGATGGAATAGCATCCATCATGCTTAACCTCTGAGTCACTTCATTCACTAGACAAGAAACTGAGTTTATAAAGAAATTCATACTTCATACAAGTGCCTGTAGATCTTGGCCAAAATTAAACAAAGAGCAAGCTTCACATAGCACTACTGAAATGAGTTGATATTGTTATGTATGGAAGCAGCTATTAGAAATGAAACTTAGGACTGGATTGATAACTAGGTGAACAAATCATTTATGGTTCTATCATAGAGCTAAAGTTAGCATCCCTCAAACTCTTATTAAAAAGGTGTGTTTCACAGGGCGTGATCATAATCTCAGATGTGGAAAACCAGAGACAAAAGGGTTCTTAGGCCTTGCTGGCAACCCAGTCTACCCATCCAGTAAGTTTCCAGTTCAGTAGAGACCTTGTCTCAAAAATGCAATTAAAATGTTAGTTGACAAAGATACCTGACATTAACTCTGGTCTCCACATTCACCTTAACACACATAAATATTTACATTTGTGCCCCTTCACACACATAAATATTGTGTAGGTGTTCTCTCTCTCTCTCTCTCTCTCTCTCTCTCTCTCTCTCTCTCTCTCTCTCTCTCTCTCTCACACACACACACACACACACACACAAGATAGTGATTATCATGGGTGTTGTGATTCTACAGAAAACACTTGTCCTTGGCAGAGGAAAACAAAGAGAAAACAAAGAAAGAATTGCAGTAATAATAGAAACTTTCATGCACTGTTCACCCTTCAAGCCTGGTTCTAGGTTATGAGATTGTGTATATCACACAGGTTCAGTCTACATCACAATTTGACTTGGGTTCAGTGCCTTGAGCTCTGCACTTAAGGGAATGTATCTAGTACAAGAATACAAAATTGTGCACAGAAATAAATATTTATTCAGGATGAGAAAATAATTTACTAAGTGTCAGAGATTTGATAAGCCTTCAACTACAACAAACCCCATAAAACCCAGGAAACATTAGTTTTAAAAAATTAACTCTGTGAGACATTTGTTTTCTTTATCCTTTTTCTGGGCACTGCTAGTCTTTTCATTTGAAATGATGTTTTAGTAAATGTGGGGACATGCCTAGAATGATCCTTTAAGCAAGGTGTATCACTGTGATATACTGGTTTCATAAATAGATTGAAGGTACTTTAAGGAAGAAGGCATCTGAACTATTGATTTTCAGCAGCTAGAAGAGTGACTGACGTTGAAAATCACTAAACATGTTTGTTGAATAGAGGAATAATTATGCAACGGATAGGGTTTCATTAAAAGATAATATGGTTTAGCCAGAAATTACAACTTCAAATGTCGCTGAAATCGCTGCACCGTTTTCTCGCTTGTTCAAAGTGTTTGAATGCAGAAGGAATTTTAATGGCATTACTTCCTTCATACTCAGCTTATTCCATCCCTCATCAGTCAATACTTGGTGGTTAAGCCAGACCCTGACCTGGATGTGCTTTGTGGCTCTCTATTACTCTTTTATGGATGATGAGAATAAATAATGTGTCCAAGGTTCTGGCCTTTCACAAGTTGATTTGGCAGAAAAAGTGCTGCAGAATGCTCTATTCTCATGACACCTATTCCAATCTAGCCACCACAAAATGACCTCCTTGCATCGGCTGAATGGTCTTTTCAAATGACCATTTACATGTGTTTTCCCCCAAACCTTATAGAATCTATTCACGCAATGCTCCAAATAAAGGAAAATAAAAAGAAAATGCATTCTGTGAGATAAAGCATCTCTCTTTTTCCTTTTAAATAAAATGAGCTGGGAAGAGGCAGAGAACTTTTATGACTCAGTAATGGCCGAGATATGATGCTCTTCAGCTCACAAATCAAAGAGCCACAAGCTGCAAAAGCTTCAATTCTGAAGAGAACAGCTCAGGGCCAGGCAAAATGTCATCCTTTTTATAGGTTCAACAAAATTCTTCTGTTTTTCATCTTGCAACACAAGGCATTAGATCAGCTCTTCAAGTCCCTGGGATGTCTGGAATACTGACTTGTGTGCACTTTCTAAAACAGAGGGTCAAGTGCGAATAAATGCTACAGGAAAAAAAAAAGAGAGAGAGAGAGAAAATAACACCAGAGAGAGAACCAAAATGGCTGAGTAGAATCTTGACTGACAGCATGTCATGAGGAGTTTTTTAGAGTCACATAAATGCCTCCTGGATCTTACCACCGTGTGCACTCACACTAATGAGAGTGACTGGCTTAGAACACTGTGGGGGCTTGAGAAGATCATCCTGGGACAGCCTTCTCATACTAACATTTAAAATCTGTACTAAGGGATAAACTGGCCGCAAGGGTCTATTATTGAGAACAAAATGCTTCAAAGAGAGAGAAGACTTTGAACTTATCATACACTGTTTCTGATTTGTATAATTGCACCTGACAATCTGATAACCCATAAGAATCTTTAAAGAACCCGATTCTGCTAGTTCATGGCTTTAGGAGATTAGAACATGTCCTCTTCTTAATGTTTTCATTGTGCAGCTTTGTTATTACATTAAAAATAAAATGGAACTAAACACAATTAGTTGTTCCCTAGTAAAAGAGTGTTGTAATATCTGACACCTAGGCATTCACAAACACAGACACACTGTGATTCAACCGATTACTTATTCATGTAACAAACACTGCAAAGGGTATTGACTATTTAATGTATTGTATTATGTATTGTATTACACTAGTAATCAAATTAATAGTCAAGATCTTGATTTAATATATACAATGGAGAGACTCTGATCTCAAAACTGTCAATTTTCTATGCAGTAGTAAAGAATGAAATCTGCTGAGGAGTATCTGTGTATAATTTTTATTCTAGTACACAGAAGGCAGAAACAGGTAGATCTTTGTGAAATTGAGGCCAACCTGGTCTACATAGAAAGGTGAAAGTGTTCCTGGATTTCATAGTGAGACCCTGTGCCAAAAACAGTAACCACAACAAAAAGAATAAAAGGTAAGATCTTACATACTGCAATTGTTTAATTATTACTTAACCATTCTGTGTATAGTTTACTATGTCATAGGCACTGTAAAGGGAACTAACATGGAAAATAGATGCGTTCTCTCTTTTAAGAGTACTATATTCAAAAAAGTACAATGAAGGAATATTTATGACTACAAACTCAGAACTATGTTAATCTACAGTGTATGACTAAGGAAAGAGGTACTTCTTGGTGTTGATGAAGCCAATCTTGTGAAAAACATAACAAAGGAACCAGGTTCTGTTAACTCTAGAGAACAAAAATGCCAGGTCAGGCATGTGGTCAGAGGGGAGACCACAGAGCCTTAAGGATAGGGATAATGTCAAAGGAAGTAGGAGATGATTTTGAATGTCAAGCTATGTCTAAAAGTTATCCATTGAGCTCCTATAGAAACCTTATTGATCAGTTTAAATGTATGAATAAAATAACAGTTTATAAAAATTATTTTGCTATTAGAATATTTCAGGCATTAGTTGTTAGCTGTCAGAACTGAGACATATTGTTAGTAAAACTGAGAATGGACAGAGATAGAAAAGATTAAGGACTTCTAGAACACTTAATTTTCCAGGTTTCACAATGTACTACATGATATTCAGGTGAATGACTGACAATATGACTATCATTTTCCAGTCTGGTGGTTAGCACTCATCTGTTCTTTGGCCAAAGGAATACTGAATTTATTTTCTGTCAAAGATTCACTTTGGAGAAATATCAGACCCCAAATCTCCTTCAGTAGTGGCATTTTAAAGACATTTACCAAGACAAGCTTATCAGGATTGTTTCATATTTAAAGTGCAAAAATTCCAAGTAAAAATCACAGGGCTTTTTTTTTAATGTTAAGTCATTTAAGGGGAGAGGAAAAACAGAGAGAGGAAGAGAAGAGAAGAGAAGAGAAGAGAAGAGAAGAGAAGAGAAGAGAAGAGAAGAGAAGAGAGAGAGGAATGAATGAATGAATATGAATCTTGTCATAGCACCTGTCTGTGTGAAATGTAGATTAACAAAAGTGCTCATAAGCCTCTCGATGCCTACACTCCTCTTCCATGCTCACTGTTTTAAGTGCTTACATAGCATTGGTTTCCATTAATGGAAATATAATTCTTTAAAATGCTAAGAAGCATAGAATGGAGTTTAGTATCATACTATGCTTATACCCTTTTTGGTCAATTAAATCATACATTATTTACATTTGGCATGAATTGTTTACTTAGATCAGGCACGACTTTTGAAATCACAAATGATGCCCATACTTGTAAGCATCTGTGTTTACTTACTGAGCCACGGTCACCTGATATGGCCACTATGGATGAATTAGGCTTGGGCTGGAGAGGGAACAGAAAGATTGAGTCTGTGACAATTTTATTGAGAGCAATGAGACATTTTGTACCTTTATCAGAAACAGAATATAATGACAGTGACCAGAATCAATGGATACAATGATGTTTGGAAGCTACACTGGGTGCACAAGATTAATGTCTAAGACCAATTGTCTTGTCAAGTTTTCATGTTTCCTTGGCTTCTAAGGGAACATAGAGGGAAACTCAAAGAGACCTGAATACTTCGTTGCCTGAGGGAGTGCATCAGTCTCTCATGAACTGGAAGACATATTGTGCCCCAACAACCATGGATGCTAAACTGAAAAACCCATGTCACATGACTTTCAAGGCAAGCTAGGTCAGGTCAACTGAATGATTACCTGCCTGTAACCTCAAAGGGATTATAATTACATAAAATTATGACTAAAACAATTTTGAGATAAATGCATCATTAAGTGCTGAGTTGAAAGAACAGGAAGGGACAAGGAGGAAGTTGACCCTGTGGGGAGGCCTGGGGCACACACCACACTTTAAAGTTTATTCCACTCAAGGCAAAGTTAGTGATTGGGTACAAGCCAGAACAGGCATGCAGTGGGGCTTGGTTGTCATCTTATCCCCTCTGTGCAGCAAAGCAGTGCCAATCCCCAAGAAGAGTAATCTACTGGAGAATGTCACAGATATGGGCACACCAAAGAGCAGGGTATCCTAGGGACTGTGCAGCCCTGCATCTTACTCAATGAAACCTCAAATAAAGAAGAAGTGAGTTAACTTTATCATGTGTGAATCATACTCCCATCTATCATCCCTGAGAGTTCCCTGTAGGGCAAGTAGACAATGCCCTGAGACAGAGAACTGGTAAGGTTGAGCCAGCCTAAATACTAGAAGATATCAGAACTGACAATGGTAGGCATGAGGGCAGCTCCCTTCCAAACTACCTGCTGGAACACCTAACCATGATATCCCACTGAGAGGACCACAACAATAGGTCATGTAGCATATTTAGGTCATGTAGCAAAAAAAAAAAAAAAAAAAAAAAAAAAAAAAAAAAAAAAAAAAAAATCCTGGATCCCTCTAAGCTAATGAGGTATCTAAGTAGGCCCAGAGTGTTTATCCAATGAGGTTTCCTTCCTGGGCATTTCTTCCCACAAAAGGTATTTAATCCCTGATTCACCCTGAATACATTTACATCCACCATCAAATAAAGAAGTTTGTACAAACAAAAACCATCTCCTTCATCAAAGAGCACAGCCAGGCATGGGGAGTGGGTGGTATGGGGGCATGAGGAGGTCTTCATCATAAAGAGCTGCACTTAAATATCAGAGAGAAGGCCTGTCTTAGTCAGGGTTTCTATTCCTGCACAAACATCATGACCAAGAAGCAAGTTGGGGAGGAAAGGGTTTATTCCGCTTACATTTCCATACTGCTGTTGATCACCAAAGGATACAGGACTGGAACTCAAGCAGGTCAGAAAGCAGGAGCTGATGCAGAGGCCATGGAGGGATGTTCTTTACTGGCTTGCTTCCCCTGGCTTGCTCAGCCTGCTCTCTTATAGAATCCAAGACTACCAGCCCAGAGATGGTCCCACCCAAAAGGAGCCTCTCCCCCTTGATCACTAATTGAGAAAATGCCCCACAGCTGGATCTCATGGGGGCATTTCCCCAATTAAAGCTCCTTTCTCTGTGATAACTTCAGCTGTGTCAAGTTGACACAAAAATAGCCAGTACAAGGCCCTTTTTTCTTTTAGACCCTCTGTACTCTCAGAAGTCACTTGGAATCAAACCAGATTCCCTTGCACCACCCCTCCTCCATCTGGGACTTAACCATCCCCTTCCTGCCTGGTGCATGTAGGGGAAGCAGATCTGCAGATCACTGTTCCCAACTCCCTGTGGTTCCCAGCGGCTTCTGGGTACAGAGGAGGCTGGGAACCACATCATCTGTTCTGGATCCCAGCTGTTTCCCACCTGGGAAGACCTGGGTCCTGTATAACAGCCCGTGTTTTGCTTCCCCTGAGCATGGCAGTGAAGGTCCTCCAGTGGCTAGGCAGACAAGTAGCCTGACAGATCCCTTGTTAGATGCTTAATCTAGTTGATCAGCACAAATACCTGTGGTACCAAATCTACTTAAAACAATAACTTTACCACTATCCAACAGGACTTCTAATATTATTCCCAAGTGTATATTCTCAATGTCTCCCACTTAGCAACATGGAGACTAAAATATTACATAAAAAATAGGAAGTGAAGTAATTGGGAAGAGGGAAAGAAGGCAATACAGAAGGAGGGGAAAATGAGACCAAGGTTATTAGATAAAATCCCAATGAGTTATCTTGTTTGCCCTTCTGAAGACCCTGCAATCTGAAGGCCCCCACCCCAAGAGATCTATTGAACCCAGTGAAATAGGGCATCAGCATGTCTGCCCCTTCGAAGACCCCACAGTCTGAAAGTCTCCAGGAGATCTGCTGCACCTAAAGCAACAGATTCCACAGTCTGCAGGACTCCAAGGAGATCTGCTGCAGTCAGGGTCACAGGTCTGCCAAGAGATCTGCAGCAACCCAGGGACACAGGAGGCAGGATCCAGAAAGAGGCACCCAGGCAGTTAACAGCAGAGATAACCTGATACGGAGAGGCAAGCACAAGCCATAAGCAACAGATACCAATATACTTCGGCACCATCAGAACCCATTTCTCCTATTACAGCAAGCCTTGCATACCCCAATATACCTAAAAACCATGATGCTGAACTAAAATCCTATTTCATGAAGATGATACAGTCTTTTTTCCCCAATTTTTATCAGGTATTTACTTCAATAACATTTTAAATGCTATCCCCAAAGTCCCCTATACCCCCCCCGACACCCCTACCCACCCACTCCCCCTTCTTGGCCCTGGTATTCCCCTGTACTGGGGCTTATAAAATTTACAAGACCAAGGGGCCTCTCTTCCCCTTGATGGCTGACTAGACCATCTTCTGCTACATATGCAACTAGAGACATGAGCTCTGGTGGTACTGGTACGTTCATATTGTTGTTCCACCTATAGGGTTGCAGACCCCTTCAGCTATTTGGGTACTTTCTCTAGCTCCTCTATTGGGGCCGCTGTGTTCCATCCTATACCTGGCTGTGAGCATCCACTTCTGTGTTTGCCAGGCACTGGCATAGCCTCACAAGAGACAGCTATATCAGGGTCCTTTCAGCAAAATCTTGCTGGTGAATGCAATAGTGTCTGTGTTTGGTAGCTGATTATGGGATGGACCCCTGGGTGGGGCATTTTTGGATGGTCCATCCTTTCATCTCAGTTCCAAACTTTGTCTCTGTAACCCTTTCCATGGGAGTTTTGAGTTTGTTTATATAGTGGATTACATTGATGGATTTCCGAATATTAAACCATCCCTGCATCCTTGGAATGAAGCCTACTTGGTCATGATGGATGATTATGTTGATATTTTCTTGGATTCGGTTTTCGAGAATTTTATTGAATGATAGTCTTTTAAGTAAGATATAAATAACTCCCTGAAAGGAATACAGGAAAAGAGGTCTAAGCCCATAAAGAGGAAACAAATAAACTCTTTAAAGAAATACAGGAAAACATAATCAAACAGGTGAAGGAATTGAATACAGAAGTCCAAGCCCTAAAATGTAAGTAAAAACAATAAAGAAAACACAAATGGAGGCAGCCTTGGAAATGGAAAACCTAAGAAAGCAGTTAGGAGCTACAGATGCAAGCATCAATAACAGAATGCAAGAGATAGATTAGAGAATCTCAGGTTTAGAAGATATTGGCCAAATGGTCAAAGAAAATTCAAAACATTAAAAACTCCTAACCTAAAACATCCAGAGAACCCAGGACACAAGGTAAAGACCAAACCTAACAATAACAGGAATAGAGGAGAACAAAGATATCCAGCTAAAAGGACCAGAAAACATCTTCAACAATATCATAGATGAAAATTTTCTCAACCTAAAGAAAGATGGCCATAAATGTACAGAAAGAATATAGAATATCAAATAAATTAGGTGAGAAAAGAAAATCCTCTTGTCACATAATAAATCAAAACACTAAATGCACAGAACAAGGTTTATTAAAGTTGTAAGGGGAAAAAGTCTGAGTAATATATAAATTCAGACTATATAAATATCAAGTAACATATAAATATCAGCATTCCACCAGGCTTCTCAGCAGAGACCCTAAAAGCCAGAAGAGCCTGGACAGAGGTCATGCAGACCTTAATAGAACACAAATGCCAGCCCAAGCTAATATACCTTACAAAACTCCAATCAGCATAGATTGAGAAACCAAAATATTCCTTGACAAAACCAAATTTAAACAATATTTATCTACCGATTCAGCCCTACAGAGGATTATAGAAGGGAACCTCCAACAAAAGGAGGGCACCTACACCAAAGAACAAAGACATTAAACATCTCACAACAAAACAAAAGGGGAGAATCGCATGCACACAATGCAAAGAACAATAGCAAACATAACAGGAACTACTAATCATCTGCCTTTAATATTTCTCAATATCAACAGACTCAATTCCCCAATAAAAAGACATTACCAACAGACTGGATACACAAACAGGATTCAGCATTTTGTTACATACAAGAAACACACCTCAATGACAAAAGATAGTCACTACCACAGAGTAAAGGCTGGAAAAAAGTCTTCCAAGAAAATGGTCCCAAGAAACAAGTTGGAGCTGCAATTCTAACATACAATAAAATAGACTTTCAACAAAAAGTTATCAAGCAAGATGGGGAACACCACTTCATATTCATTAAAGGAAAATTCTACCAAGAGAAAGTCTCAATTCTAAACATTTATGCCCAAAATGCAAGGGCACCCACATTCGTAACAGAAACTTCACTTAAGCTCAAAGCACTCATTGAACCCCACACAATATTAGTGGGCAAATTCAATACCCCATTATTACAAATGTAATAATGGAAAGATCATGGAAAGAAAACTAAAGAGATAAACAGTGAAACTAACAAAGTTTATGAACCAAATGGATTTAACAGATATAGACAGAATATTTCACCCTAAAACTAAAGAATATATCTTGAAACTCAATGTACCCTCCCCAAAACTGACCATGTAATAGGTCACAAAACTAGCCTCAACAGATACAAGAAAATTGAAATAATCCCATGTATCCTATCAGATCACCACCAACTAAAGCTAGACTTCAGTAACAACAAAAATAACAGAAAACCCACATACCCATGGTAAATGGACATCTCTCTTCTCAATGATAACTTTGTCAGAGAAGAAACAAAAAAAGAAGTTAAAGACTTCCTTGCGCTCAATGAAAATGATGACACAACAAAACCAAACTTATGGTACACAGGGAAAGTGGTGTTAAGAGGAAAATGCATAGCTCTGAGTGCCCTCACAAATAAATTGGAGAGATCTTACACTAGCAACTTAACAGTAAATCTGAAAGCCCTAGAGCAAAAGAAGCAAACACACCCAAGAGGAGTAGAAGGCAGTTTGAAATAAACAAACTCAGGGCTGAAATCAACAAAGTAGAAACAAAGAGAAGTAAACAAAGAATCAACAAAACCAGGAGCTGGTTCCTTGAGAAAATCAACAAATGTGGTTATTGTCATAAAATACCTTTGCAAAACTTGTTTTTGGAGAACCTATATTTCTTTCCCATGTACCCTGATTCATGTCTGCTTAGTTTACTCAGAAAAATAAATATTTTATAACCACAAAGAAAAAGAAAAATGAAAATAGATCCATATTTGTCACCTTGCACAAAGCTCAAGTCCAAGTGAGTCAAAGATGTCAACATAAAACCAGATACACTGAATCTAATAAAAGAGAAAGTTGGAAAGCACCTAGAACTCATTGGTAGTGGTGGTGGGGACCAGAGATTTCCTAAACACAATGCCAATGGCTCAGGCTCTAATATTAACAATAGATAAATGGTACCTCATGAAACTGAAAAGATTCTGTAAGGCAAAGAACATAATCAATAGGACAAATTGGCAACCAACATATTGAGAAAGAAATCTTCATTTACATCACATCTGATATAGGGATAATATCCAAAATATATAAGGAGTCCAAGAAGCTAACCTTCAAAGATGCAAACAAACCAATACAACATTCGGTATAGAGTTAAACAATTCACAACAGAAGAATCTGGAATGGTCAAGTAGCACTTAAAGAACTGTTCAAAGTCGTTAGTTATCAGGGAAATGCAAATCAAAAGGACCCTGGGATTCTACATTACACCAATCAGAATGGCTAAGATCAAAACCTCAGGTGACAGCACATGTTGCCCAGGATGTGGAGAAAGAGGAACACCCCTCCACTGCTGGTGGCTGGTGGGATTGCAAACTGTTAAAACCACTCTGAATATCAATCTGGCAGTTCTTCAGAAAATTGCAAATAGATCTACTTGAAGATCCAGCTATATCACTCTTGGGTATATACCCAAAAGATGCCCCACCATGCCACCGGGGCACATGTTCTAATAGATTCATAACAACCCTGTTTGTGATAGCCAGAAGCTGAAAACAACCCACATGTCCTACAACATAAGATTGGACACAGAAAATGTGGTTCATTTACACAATGGAATACTGCTGAGCTATTAAGAACAAGGACATCCTGATATTTGCAGGGAAATGAATGGAAGTAGAAAATATCATCCTGAGTGAGGTAATCTGACCTAAAAGCACATTCATGGTATGCACTCACTAATAAGTGGATGTTAGCCAAAAAACAAAGCAAAGCAAAGCAAAACAAAACAAAACCCCCCAAAACAAACAAAACAAAACAAAACAAAAAACAGAAACAACAACAACAACAACAACAACAACAACAACAAAAAAACCATAATCCCAAGATACAGTCCACAGAACCACAGAACTCAAAAAGCTGAACAAACCGAATGACCCAAGTTAGGATGCTTCAATCCCACTTGGGAGGGAGAAGAAAACAATCATGGGAGGCAGAGGTTGGGAGGAAACTGAGTGGGAGAGGGGGAGGGGGAAAGGGAAACATGATCAGGTGTGGCAGGGGAGATATTCTGCTGAGGGCCAGCAGAATGAATGGAAATATGGAACTGGGGTGGTAGTGGGGGTGGGAAGAGGGGAGACCCTCTACAAAGTACCAGTGGGAGGTTATAGACTCTAAGGGTTCAAAAGGCGAGAACTTAGATGAAGTGCCCAACAGTGAGAGGGAACTCATAGAGTCCACCTCCAGTAGAAAGGCAGGACATCAAGTGGAGGGAGTGATGGGGTTGCCATCCCATAGTCCAAAATTGACCCAGAATTGTTCCTCTCTGTAAGAACTGTAGGGAAAAAAATGAAGAAGTGACTGATGATAATAAGGCAGTTCAATGCCCAGCCCAACTTGGCATCCGTCTAAAGACGGCCCCAAGACCTGAAACTATTACTGACACTATGGTGTGCTTATAGACAGGAGCCTAACATGGCTGTCCTCCTAGAGGCCCACCAAACAGCTGAGTGAGACAGATGCAGGTGCTTACATCCAATCATTGGCCAGAAGTCGGGGACCCCTGTTGTTGCATTAAGGGAAGGCTAGAAGAAGTCGAGGAGGAGGGTGACCCCATAGAAAGACCAGCAGTCTCAACTAACCTGGATCCCTGAGATTTCATAGACTCTGAGCCACTAACCAGGTAGCATATTGAAGCTGGTTTGAGGCCCTTGACACACATACAGCAGAGGTATGGCTGGTCTGGCCTCAGTGGGAGAAGATGTGCCCAACCCTCAAGAGACCTGAGGATCCAGGGAGTGGGGAGGTCTAGTAGGGTGGGAGGGGACATTCCCTTGTAGATAGGGGTGAGAAGTAGAAATGGTATGAGAAAATGTGGGAGGGCTGACTGGGAGGGGATAACAACTGTATTTTAAAAAATAAAAGTAATAATAATAAAAAACCCAAGAAATCATATTGTTTTATATTTACCTAAACTTATATTCCATGTGCACATACTCACATGAGTATAGGGGAAGTTAAGCCACTTCAGCTGGCAATACTCTTCACAAACACTGTATGCTAGCACAACACCAAGTACTAGGCATGAGAAACCTGCACTTCAATTATTGATCAGGACAGTGCAAGTGACTCCTAAAACTATAAATTATCAATGTAACTTTTGCTTGTCTCTTGGGCACTGAGGTTAGGCCCCAACTGGTGAAAAGACTGCACACATGGAGGATTTTTAAAGGCTTCAAGTTGAAAGCCTCTTTTCTGCAGTGTAGCTTCATAGTTTCAGAAAATACTATGAGGGAGGGAAGCAGTTACACGGTCCCACACAGCTGTAATACCTATGTACCACGGTAATTACCAGCATGGCAGGATGTAACTGAAAGTGCAATAAGCGGCACTCACATGGTAGTGTCAGCCGGCAGCTGTCTCATTGGTCCCAGGGCCCATTTAACAGGAAGGAATTCATGCCTTGTACCTTCACTTTGCTAGTCCAGCATAACTCCTTACTGCATTCTGAATCACAGATAAACCACTATGTCTTATCATAGAATCCTCTTTATGGTAAGTGGAGATCATCATAGAAAACCACAATTGGATATAAAACAGAGATGATCGGATTGTGGGAAAGCTCGGCCCCCGTGGATACATCTACTTCAAAGCTTCTCTACCTGTGGCTCGGTGAACATCGAGGAAGAACGAATGGGAGGATTATAAGCGCTGCAACACCAGAGTCTGCTTTGAAATTGCCGTTCCTAGAAATGGCTGCATAAACAAGATTGGATCAATGCCACTCTCAACGTACATGTTAACATAAAGAACGAAAACTTCATGGGGTCCTACCCCTTGACAAAGAAGTACAGAGAACTAATGACTACTGGGAAGAGAAGAATTACCCTCTTCCAGCGATGAGCCCTTTATTGGTTGTCCAATGCAATGTCAGTCTTGAAATCATATTTATGCCTACAACAAAAATAGACTCAGAATGTTGTATTTACATATTATTTATGCACACATGCATATAAACACACACACATATGCAACAACCATAATCAAAGAAAAGGTGTGGCTATCTCCTTTAGATGAAAGCACATGGCAGGCATTAAAAGAAGGTAGCTGGGGGGGGGGGTTGTCAAAGGAGAAAAGGAAGAGGAAAAAGTGATATAATTTTGTTTCAATTACAAAGGTATTAAAATAAAAGTAAACTATTACACATAATTCAGTAGGCTTTTAATTGACCCCATGAAAACCATTGATATATACATGACAACAGGAGGATTTGATTGAATATCAATAATAATTCCTGAGGTAAATAATGGCTAGCAATTAAAGGCAAAGTGTTTGGAATTAAGCAAATTTTGTTTCCTCTACTTAGGTATAGGCCATATGGCCTTGGACAAATCATCTCTGAAACTGAATGTCTTCATGAGAGATTATTTGTAGGTCATCATGACAATGAATGAGGCATTTTACAGAAAACCTGAGCAATGTACCTTGAGTATGGCCATGCTTAGCAATGAACAGAATTCTATCACGTTTTCCATGAAGATGTTTACCGTTTGGTGAATGAACTGAAGGCATAAATAGGAAGACCAAAAGAAGACTGGCTGAATAACAGAATTAGGTGAGCAGGGTATTTGGGAAGATGTTTTTGCTACACATAAAAATAATGAATAATGCCATGAAGCTTACTTGTACTTTTGGTTGTAATCAAAGATATAGTTTAGTTTTGTCTAACAATCGTTTATAATCCTTTTCTCCAGTCAGTGTCAAGACAGCTTTCCCATCATTTTTTTATTGATTGTCAGGTGATAAGTAACTTTTAAAAATTAGTTCATGAGTGGCCTGGTACCCACCCCATACCCTCCAGCTGGTTTGCCTTCCTGGAGGCCCACAGTAACCAAGTACTCAAAGATTTGGAATCTCACCCAAATACCCAAGCCAGCTGGGATACCAACTGAGCCTAACTAATATGGGACATATCTCCCCGCCCCCAGTTCCATCTTCCTTCAATTCTGATTCCCCACCCAGGCCAGATCAGCAGACCCACACCTTCCTATACCCTACAGCCTGTGTGTCTCCCAGGAGATATGCAGTAACCAAGGACACTGGTGAGAATCTCATGCAAATAGCCACGCCATCTGGGACACCCACAAAGCCCAGCTGAAATTGGACCTGCCCTGGCATGCAGAGCTCAACCTTCCTTCTGGTTCACTTTTCCACCTGGGCAAGATCATCAGGCTCATTACTCTCCCACACCCCACAGTCTGTCTGCCTCTCAGGAGGTCCACAGTAATCAGGAACACAAAAGGCCTGCTCTAACCAGAGAGGCACAGGATGCCTACCTTAAGCAGAGACAGCATTGCCTGCCTCCAAGGAAACAGGCTCTAACCCAGATCACAGAGCTCTACTTGCCTCCAAGGAGGCAGGCTCCAGAGACACTTTGGCCAGTTAACACCAGAGACAACCAGATGGTTACAGGCAAGAACAAGATTATAAAAACCAGAACTCAATGCCATTCAGCACCACCAGAATCCAGTTTTCACACCACAGCAAGCCCTGGATACCCTAACATGCCTGAAAAATGAAAGGCAAAACAATGACACAAAATCCCATCTCATGAAGATGACAGAGGCTTTTAAAGAGGATATAAATAACATCTTTAAAGAACTACAGGAAAACACAGGGAAACAGGTAGAAACCCTTAAGAAGAAACAAATAAATCCCTTAAAGAAATACAGGAAAATATAATCAAGCAGATGAAGGAATAGAACTAAAAATGGAAATAGAAACAATAAAGAAAACACAAACGGAGGCAAGAAAGAGACCAGGAGCTATAGATGCAAGCATCACCAAGAGAATACAAGATATAGAAGAGAAAATCTCAGGCATAGAAGATACCACAGGAAATAATGACACATCATTCAAAGAAAATACAGTGTTCAAGGCTCTTAACACAAAATATTTAGGAAATTCATGGCATAATGAAAAGAGCAAACTTAAGAAAAACAAGAATAGAAGAGGGTGAAGAATCCCAGCTCAAAGGGCCAGAAAATATCTTCAACAAAACCATAGAAGAAAATTTCCCTAACCTAAAGAAAGAGATGCTCATAAATATGTAAGAAGACTAAAGAACACTAAATAGACTGGACCAGAAAAGAAAATCCTCTCATTACATAATAATCAAAAACACTAAATGAACAGAAAAAAGAGAGAATAATAAAAGTTGTAAGGGAAAAAGGCCAAGTAACAATAAAGATAGATCTATCAGAATTACACCAGACTTCTCGCCAGACTATGAAAGCCAGAAGATCCTGGACAGATGTCATCTAGATCTCAAGAGACAACAAATGCTAGCCAAGGATACTTTATCCCACAAAACTCTGAATCATCATAGATGAAAAAACGAAGATGTTCCACAACAAAACAAAATTTAAACAATATCTTTCTATTAATCCAGCCCTATATAGGATACTGGAAGGAAATCTCCAACACAAGAAGGGAACTACACCCAAGGAAACAAGAAATTAGACATTTTACAATAAAGCCTAAAGAAGAGAATCATTCACACATATCACTTCAAGCAACAAGAATAACAGGAACTAACAAACATTTGTTTCATATCTCACAGCATAAATGGATTTAGTTCTCTAATAAAAAGACACAGGCTGACAGATGGATAAGTAAACACAATCCAGCATTTTGCTGTATACAGGAAATATGCCTCAGTGACAAAGGCAATCCCTACCTCAAAGTAAAAACCTGGAAATCTGAAAAAAAGGTTTTTCAATTAAATGGTTCCAAGAAACAAGCAGGAGTTGCCATTCTAATAGACAATAAAATAGATTTTCAACCAAAAGTTACTAACCGAGATGAAGATGGATACTTCATATTCATTAAAGAAAAAAAAAAATCCACCAAGAAGAAATTTCAATTCTGTACATCTATGTGCCAAACAAGAGGAATCCGTATTCATTAAAGAAACTTTACTAAAGCTCAAAGCACACATTGAACTCCACACAATAATAGTGGGAGACTTCAGCACCCCACTCTCACCAATGGATGTGGGACAGTGAAAGGTTGCCTTGTTCCCAGTTGAGCTAAGGCTCGAAACTCTGTGACCTTGAAGGGATAGTAGGCACCTCACCTGGTTCCTGGGCACTAGGCCCCGGTTACTAGCCAGAGCGTCCTATATATTTGTGGCCTCCAGTCATGTAATGGCAACCCCCCAACCCCCTCCATAGGTAGAGGACTTGACTTGTGGTCACATAGGCTCAAGACAGATCTCCATTTTAATGAGGCCTGGAGACTTAGTTAATAAGCTTTCCTTCCCAGACACTCCTTCCTGCAAAAGGTATTTGACCTCAGACCCACCCTGAGAAGTGGTATGGTTTTATTCATCCACTTTCCACCATGACAATAAATGCCTTAAAACCATGGACTTTATCTTTCATTGGATTCTGCTGTGGGTAGCCATGGAGGCCTTCGACCTGTCTAATCTCCCATAGTAGGCCTCTTTGTACTCCCAGACCTGGCAGCCACTGCTGTACAAGCCTGCCACTGTCATCAAGCCAAGAACTGCCCCCATGGAACCAGCCAGACTCCCCTCTTTCCCCGCTCAGCCCCAGGCTAGATCTAGTCTGCAGACCCCGACTCCATTCTCAGCTCTTCTGTGGCTCCCATCAGCGTCTCTGTGTCTGATAGCCTGAGAACCAGATGACCCCAACCTCCTTGCAGGCCCCGGGGACTCCCCAGCCAGTTCTGGCTGTCTAGAGCCTTAGACTGTGCTTTCCTACATGGTGACTGAACAAATCTCTGCTTCATGACAACTTTGGTCAGGAAAGAAATAAAGAAAGAAATAAAAGGCTGTATATAATTCAGTGAAAATGAAAACACATCATACCCAAACTTATGGGGCATAATGAAAGCAGTGCTAAGAGGAAAATTCCTAAGCACTAAGCACCTTCATAAAGGAATTGGAAACATCTCGTACAAGCAACTTAACAGCACACTTGAAAGCTCTAGAACAGAAAGAAGCAAACACACCTAAGAGGATTAGACAGCAGTAAATAATCAAACTGAGGGTTGAAATCAACCAGTTAGAAACAAAGAGAATGATACAAAGAATCAACAAAACCAGGAGCTGGTTCTTTGTGAAAATCAATGATAGGTAAACCTTTAGCCACACTAACTAGAGGGCAGAGAGACAGTATCCAAATAAAAAAAAAGTCAGAAATGAAAAGGGAGACATAAGAACAGAAAGTAAGGAAATTAAAAAAAAAAAAATCAGAACCTACTACAAGTCCTATACTCTACAAAATGAAAAAATGTAGCTAAAATGGATTAATTTCTAGACAGATACCATGTACCAAAGTTAAATCAACAACAGTAAACTATCTAAACAGTCCCATAAGGAAATAGAAATAATCATTAAAAGCCTCCCAACCGAAAAATGGCCAGACAAGTGGCTTTAGTTTGGAATTCTATCAGACCTTCAAAGAAGAGCTAATACCAATATTCGACAAACTACTCCACAAAATAGAAAAAGTAGAAACATTACATAATAAATTCTATGAAGCCATAGTTACTCTGACATCTAAACAACAAATAAGATCTAATAAAGAAAGAGAACTTCAGACCAATTTAGCTTATGAATATTGATGCAAAAATACTCAATAAAATTCTTGCAAACAGAATCCAAGAACACATCAAAACTATCATTCACCATGATCAATTAGGCTTCATCCTAGGGATGCAGGGATGGTTCAATACACAAAAATCCATCAACATAAGACACTATATAAACAAACTCAAGGAAAAAATTGACATGATCATTTCATTAGCTGAAAAAAACCTTTGGCAAAATATAACACTCCTTCATGTTAAAAGTCTTAGAATGATCAAGATTTCTTGGCACATACTGAAAAATAATAAACCCAATATACAGCACACCAATAGCCAATGTCAATTTAGATGGAGAGAAACTAGAAGCGTTACCATTAAAGTCCAGGACAAGACAAGGTTCCCTACTCCCTCCCTACCTATTCAATATTGTATATGAAGTTCCAGCTCGAGCAATAGAAAACAAAGGAAGATCAAGGGGATAGAAATTGAAAAGGAAGAAATCAAAGTATTACTATTTGCAGATGATATGATAGTATACATAAGTGACCCCCAAAACTCCACCAGAGAACTCCTACAGCTGATAAACAACTTCAGCAAAGTGGTGGGATATAAAATTTACTCAAACAGTTCGTATCCTTCCTTTGTCCACATGATAAACCAGCTGAGAAAGAAATTAGGGAACCAACACCCTTCACAATAGCCACAAATAGTTAAAAAAATACCTTGGTGCAACTCTTTCTAAGTAAGTGAAAGGTCTTCATGACAAGAAATTCAATTCACTGAAAAAGCAATTGAAGAAGACCTCAGAATATAGGAAGATCTCCCATGGTCATGGATAGGCAGGATTAACACAGTGAAAATGGCCATCTTAAAAAAAGCAATCTCCAGATTCAATTCAATTCCCATGAAAATTCCAACACAATTCTTCATCAATGAAGAAAGAGCAATGCTCAACTTCATATGGAAAAGAAAAAGAAAAAAACCCAGGATAGTCAGAACAATTCTCAACAATAAAAGAACTTCTGGGGGAATCACCATCCCTGACTTCAAGCTGTACTACAATACAAGCAATAGTGATAAAAATCACATGGTATTTGTACACAGCCAGACAGGTCAATCAATGGAATGCAATCAAAGACAGAAGTAAGTACACACACCTATGGCTGGTCTTTTAGACAGTATGTATATAGAAGAATGAAAATAGATACATATTTATTACCTTGCACAAAGTGGATCAAGGACATCATCATAAAACCATGTACATTGAATCTAATAGAAGATAATGTGGCAGAGAACCTCAAATTCATTGAAATAGTGTGAAATTTCCTGAACAGAACACCAATGGCTCAGGCTCTAAGATCAACAATGAGAATTCATGAAAATGAAAACCTCCTATAAGGCAAAGACACGGTCAATAGGACAAATCAGTAACCTATAGATAGGAAAAAAATCTTCAGCAAATCTGCATCCAGTAGAGGACTAATAGCCAAAATATAGTAAACTCCAGAATTTAACCACGAAAAAAACAAATAATCCAATTAAAAGTGGGTATAGTACCTTAAGATTCCATCTCACACCAGTCAGAATGGCTAAGATAAAAAATTCAGGTGATAGCAGATGCTGGCGAGGATGTGGAGAAAGAGGAACACTCCTCCATTGCTGGTGGGATAGCAAGCTTGTACAACCACTCTGGAAATCAGTTTGGCAGTTCCTCAGAAAATTGAACATAGTACTACCGGAGGATCCAGCAATACCTCTCCTGGGCATGTACCCAGAAGATTTTCCAACTGGTAATAAGGACACATGCTCCACTATGTTCATAGCAGCTTTATTTATAATAGCCAGAAGCTGGAAAGAACCCAGATGTCCCTCAATAGAGGAATGGATACAGAAACTGTGGTACATTTACACAATGGAGTACTACTCAGCTATTAAAAACAATGAATTTATGAAATTCTTAGGCAAATGGATATATCTGAAGGATATTATCCTTACTGAGGTAACCCAATCACAAAAGAAGACACTAGATATGCACTCACTGATTAGTGAATATTAGCCCAGAAACTTAGAATACCCAAGATAAAATTTGCAAAACACAAGAAAACCAAGAAGGAAGACCAACATGTGGATAGTTCATTTCTACTTAGAGTAGGGAACAAAATACCCATGAAAGGAGTTACAGAGACAAAGTTTGGAGCTAAGAGGAAAGGGTGGACTATCCAGAGACTACCCCACCCAGAGATCCATCCTATAATCGGCCACCAAACCCAGACAGTATTGCATATGCCAGCAAGATTTTGCTGAAGGGACCCTGATATAGCTGTCTCGAATGAGGTTATGCCAGTGCCTGGCAAATACAGAAGTGGATGCTCACAGTCATCTATAGGCTGGAACACAGGGCCCCCAATGGAGGATCTAGAGAAAGAACCCAAGGAGCTGAAGGGGTCTGCAACCCTATAGATGGAACAACAATATGAACTAACCAGTACCCCCACAGCTCATGTCTCTAGCTGCATATGTAGCAGAAGATGGCCTAGTCAGCCATCATTGGGAAGAGAGGTCCTTAGGTCTTACAAACTTTATACGCCCCAGTACAGGTAAATGCCAGGGCCAAGAAGGGGGAGTGGGTGGGTAGGGGATCAGGGTGGGGGGAGGGTATAGGAAACTTTTGGGATAGCATTTGAAATGTAAATAAAGAAAATATCTAATAAAAATGTAGAAAAAGTAAAAAAGTGGGTATAGACTTATATAAAGAATTCATAACAGAAGAATCTCAAAGGATTGAGAAGCACTTTAAGAAATGCTCAAAGACTTCACACCAATCTGAATGGGTAAGAAAAACAACCTCAGGTGATAGCAGATGCTGGTGAGGATGTGGAGAAAGAGGAACACTCTTCCATTGTTGGTGGGATTGCAAACTGGTACAACCACTCTGGAAATAAATCTGGCAGTTCTTCAGAAATTTGGAAATAGTTCTACCTGAAGACCCCTCTTTATCACTCTGGGCATATACCCAAAATATGCCCCACCATATCATAAGGACATGTGCTCCATCATGTTCATAGTAGCCTTATCTGTAACAGCCAGAAGCTGGAAACAATCTAGATGTTTCAAAGAGTCCATCTCTAGTAGATAGACAATAACCAGCCCAACTTGGGCTACATCTCACTGGGAGGAGGCACCAAGGTCTGACACTATTACTGATGCTACGATATGCTTACAGACATTAGCCTGGTATGGCTGTCATCTGAGAGGCCCTACCAGCAGCTGACTGAGACAGATGAAGACACTTTCATCCAACCACTGGGCTAAAGTCAGAGACCCCTATGGTTGAATTAGAGGAAGGACTGAAGAAGGTGAAAGGGAGAGCGACCCTATAGGAAGACCAGCAGTCTCAACTAAACCAAAACCCAGGGAGCTTCCAGAGACTGAGCCACCAACCAGCAGCATACAAGGCTGGTCTCAAGCCCCTGGCAGATACATAGCAGAAGTCTGCCTGGTCTGGTATCAATGGGAGATGTGCTTAATCCTGGAGGAGTAGCGCCCTCTTGGAGGCAAGAGGAATGAGGAATGGAAGGAAAACTGTGAGAGGGGGACCTGCAAGGGGAGGGCAATGGCTGGAATGTAAATAAAGAAAATAACTAAAAAAATATTTCATGGTTTATCTAAGCCAGTTCTAACGTATTTAAAAGAAAATAAAGTGCATATTATAATTCAATAAAGACACATTGTACAAAACAACTTCCTGCTGAATATTTTAAATGCATATTTTATAAAAAACTGATCATTAATTATTACAAATTAATCTGGTAAAATGTTTGGAAGCAGCACATTTTACCTGAAGTGTTCCAGTTGTTTGAATTAGAATCAGTTTGTATGGCTTTTAGTTTAGAAGTTTTAGCTTTGTCTTATTTAGCTGACACAACTGTAGAAGTCTAGAAGCTAGATTGAGCTCATGAGATGGAAAGGAGAGAGGCTTTAAGGGGTGTGGGATAGTAGAATCTCATGTAATGTGAAAGTAGAGTAGGATACTGGAGCTACAGGGAAGGGGGAGCTGGCACAGGGCTATAAAAGAAAGGATGCATGAAAAACTTATGGAAACTCAGTACTTTAGAAGGTCAGTAAAATTATTATTAAAAGGGGGGAGAGAGAGAGGACAAACATGAGTATGGTAGGGAGGGTGTGTTGGGTAGTACTATGGGAGAGGCCTAGGTAAATAAGATCAAGATATGTGGTATGCATATAAGAAATTGTCAAAGAATTTCAATAAGAAAGAATAAGAAAATTTTAAAAATGTTGACAGTTACTCAGATTATACCAAATATGCTTGTTTAACAAGGGTTCTTTTTTTTGAAAAAAAAAGTCATTTATATTATTTATTAATATGCATGTTTGAGTGCATGTATTTAATTGTACTGTGTACGTGCCTATTGATCCCGGAGGACATAAGAAGGGATCATATTCTCTGGAACTGGAGCTATAGGCAGTTTTAAAACACAGTGCCAGGTGGGGAAAAAAAACCTAACCAGATCCTTTACAAGAATAACAAGCACTGTTAACCATTTCTCTGACACTTATGTACTTAGTTTTGTGCTACAGTTTAGAAACACAAGAGAATACAAGGCATGTCTTATGTACATATTACTGCTGACATAATAGTGAAGTCTCCAGATTAACAGATCATCTCTATATCATTTTACAACACATATAGATGTACAGGTACTGAACAACCACCAACTGCTTAGCGATATGGGGCAGAGGCTGATGTTGCTTGCCTTGAAGTTGGAAGAACAGGTTAAAGTTTTCTAAAAGTAGAAAGGAGCAAGGGAAGAAGGTGATCTCAGGATGTGCAATGGGACACTGAGACATGCAAGAGTTAAAGGAATTCAAGTTATTATTAATTTAAATGGGATTACTTATTTAAATGGGCCATTCTAGGCTGGTTGAAGATGGTCACACACTCTTTGATTGCCTGTTGAGTAGACTACATTTCCATTCCCTTAGATCTGGCAGTCTTTCCTTACAGGAATATTTGAATAAAATATGAAAAGAAATGCTGCTTGACCCCATTTTTGGATAATGGGGTCATGCCTTAAAGGCTTGCAGGTCTATTTTGTTTTTTCTCTGTGTGAATGCTAATAGGTAAGGAAGCTAGATGTAATGTTAAATTTGTGGGATGTTTGTTTGTTGTTTGCTTTTTGAGACCGGGTGTGAGGAAGCCTCTATAAGATAGAGGCTGGCCTTAAACTTTTGATATTCATGCCTCTACCTACTAAGTGGTTGATTTGCTACCATGATGTGTGCTACAACTCCTGGGTTAGTCATGATCTTGGAAGCATTAGCACTTTACTGTAAATACCATGTGGACAGGTCCTGAGACTTCATGGATTACCTGAGAGTCTCCCCTAAGTTTCTCCCCTAGCAATGTCCAGAGTCTTCCATGAATGGTTCATGCTATGTAGGAATGTGGAATATGGAGAGTAAATGAAGGTCAGAAAAAGGTTCAGAAGGACATGAGAGAAGTCCTGTAGCTGGAGAACAAAGGACCTTGAAAATCTAGATTGAGATTAACCTTAATCCAGTCTGTGCTATGAGAAGAGGTCACCATTCTCACTAGTCTGTGCTGTCATTCTTCCTGTGTTCATGAAGAGTTGAGGAGTTGAGAGTGCAGAGCAGTCTCCATTTCATGTCCGTATAGTTGTTACCATTTCTTAAACCTTTCCTCTGGCAGAAAGCTGTTACTGTATCATGGCATGCTTTGTCTCTGGCTGCTTGTTTTTCAAGGTCAGGTCATCCTATTTGAGAAATGGACTTTAGATTAGATAAACAGAAGAAACATATCTTTCCCTAGCCTTCTCATGAAATGAATAATGAGATAGTCTTAGATAAAACACCTTCCCTACTTGAGTCTCATTTTCTTACTTTGTGGGATGAGGTAGGTGGAGGAGATGGGACAGAACACTTCTTCTAGCTGACAAGAATGTGTCCACACTTCTGTACATCCTCTTGGGGGGAGGTTTCTTAGTTGTGTTGACTCTGCACAGTCATCATCAGGACAGTCTTCCACTGAGCATTAGCTACACCTCAGGTTAAATATCCCTTTCTCTGACATCCATCCTTTTCATTTGTTCTCCATTTGATCGTTAGGATCTGAGGAGAAGGGGGATGGACTTTTTTGTTAAGGACACAGAGCTAGTAAGTGACAGGCAGGCCTTTAACTGATCTTCCTGACTCTAAAAATATACATTTGCAACTGCTACGTTGACTTCCTTGGATTTTTGAAAAATAAAAATACCAAACTATTGCTGATGTTACAATTGTTAGATTTTTAGCACAGCAGCCGGTAGATGTGATCTGGCATTACTCTGATTCAGGGGAAAGTCTTACTCAGCTTCATGCACAGTGTGAATAACGACATCAAAAATGTTCTGTGTAAATCTCCCTAGACCTCGGGCCTGGATTAGTATGCTAATGTCTAAGCTGTTGCAATATTTCACAGTTACGAACAAATGGCTAAACATAAAAACGTGTATTTAAATGTGGATGAATGTGCCCATAGAGGCACCAAAGGCACTACTAATATTATCTACACCTTTTTTATCCTTTGAGGATGGAAGGCCTTTAAAGTCAGCAATAAGTTGGGAATGTCTGGTTGCTGAGCCTAAGGCAATCTAACTCTAAGGCCAAAGGAGATGCATCAAAAAGAGTGCTCAAGAAATCTGAGATTAAAAAAAATCAGTATAGCCATGTCAGTGGCAGGGCAGATATTTCAGGAATCTGATGGCTCATTGCTGAATGAATCAGCATCAGGAGAACCCTAAAGCCAGAGGAAAGTAACATGAGCCCTGAAAAAAGTAGACTCACACTCCCCATGCTTACCCAAGTTCAAGGTAGAGAAAGCTACATTAGATCACAAGAGAATAAAGATTCAGAGTCATGTCAATTAGGGCTAAAATTGACTGAGATGTGGCGTGGTGGACTGACGGAGGCCAGGCGTTTCAAGGTGCATTGATTTGTTCCTCCACCAAAACTGCTTTGAGAATGAAACTTCTGGGCAGCAGTGAGTGGTGATGACGGGCTATCCCAGAGTAGTGATGGACAGCCAAGGATTTCCCAATTGCAAGTAGTGTTAAGACAGAGCAACACCGAGTTTCACACTTGTTCAATTGTCAACAACATTTTAAGTTCTTCAGAAGTGGAGAACACTGAATGCATAATTTGCACTATATAAGTTCATATGAAAACGTGCGTGAGGATGAGCTTTAGTAGTCAAGTGAACAAGTTAAACGAGGAAGAAAACAACAACAAAAGTATTCGCCTCCCTAGGAACCAGGAATCTTCTGAGATCTCTGCTATTAATTTTTTTAAATTAATGATATTTTATTATTATAGTGGTATAAGAATGTAGCTTATTCTTAAAATATTGTTTATATGTATATGTATATATATATATATATATATATATATATATCTTAAACGTATGTGGCAGTAATACACATTACTGCTATCCAACTTGTTGAAAATTTGTGTCAGTAATAAACACAACCTTCTGTTCTCACATTAAGAATACCCTGGTAGAAAGGTTAAAAGGTACCATAGTTACAAAGTCATGATTTAATGAATAAACACAGCTGTAACAACTATAGGGTTATTTACAGATACAAAAGATTTGTACTTATGACAACAAAAGTACTGCCAATCCTTTTTTGAACTGTTCCTGCATTTACAATTAATAATCCTTAATTCCAATGTGAGCATATAATAAAGTGCATAGCTGTTCCTACTCAAGTTTCTAGACCTCTTGAAATCCAGAATTCATAAACATACCTTTTCGAGAGTGCAGGATCTCCTGCATCTGATATTTTTTTATTGAATTGTGACTTTGAAAATATGTCCTTTATTAGAATCTCTGATGGAAGAAGTGATTACTAAAAAAGACAATCAAGTTGTGTTGGGTAAATAATAATATTAGAGGCCATAGCAATATTTCTGTTGTAGTATAACAGACCCTCCCTTTAGACTTTAGTAGACCCTCAGTCTTTAGCACAGCTAATGACATGTAAAAATACCCTGTTCTTAAAACCCAGAACATAGGCAGCAATCACTGCCCAAATGAGAACAAAACCCTAATTTATCAACCTCATAGATTATGGGTTGTTAATAAATGTAATAACCTTGATTTTTTTTTGGCTTCTGTGTTTCCATTTCAGTCTAACCTTTCTTGATAACTGGGATGGATAACCCAGTATGTAGATTTGTGTGTGTGTGCATGTGCGTGTGCATGTGTGTGTGTGTGTGTGTGTGTGTGTGTGTGTGTGTGCTTGCATGCATGTGATTAAAGTTCTATCTTGAGAAAGACTCAGGACTGCACTGAGTTCTGTACATTGAGTGTAGTCTCCTGTACACTGTTAAAAGCATTCTGTTGGGTTTAACACATTTCTGAATAGTGTTCTCTGGTGAAAACCCCACGACAACCACATCGATATCACCTGACAAAGGAATGGATACAGAAAATGTGGTTCATTTACACAATGGAATACTGCTCTGCTATTAAAAAATGAGGGCATCACAAATTTTGCAGGCAAGTGGATGGAACTAGAAAATATCATCCTGATAAGTGGATATTAGTCAAAAAGGTCAGAATACCCATGATAAAACTCACTGACCACATAATACTAAACATGAAGGAAAGCTCAAGTGAGAATGATTCAATCCAACTTAGAAGGGGGAACAAAATAATCATGTGAAGCAAATGGAGGGAGGGATCTTGGTGGGAGAGGGGGAGGGGAGGGCAGGATTAGGTATGGGAAGCCATAGAGACAGGAGAGAAGTAACTGACTCTTGAGCTGTTTCTTTGAGTGTCTTTCTTATCTAAACAACTCAGTAGCCCCCCAAAGCTGCTAGTATCACTAGAGATACAATGCATTATATTTTCTACACTTACTAGCTATAGAAGAGATTTCCCACAGTTATCTACCGTAGCTTTCTAAAATATACCTCAGCTTCTTTATTTGTTATAAATGACCAAATTTACTCTGGCTTTATATGAAATATCTGTAACATTCGCCCTGTCCATACAATGAACAATCTCTTCTTTTTTCAGAGAAAAGTTCTTGCAAATAAGAAATCATTATTTGATAATTTGCATCAAATTACATATCCTTCAAGTCAGTTAGTAATATTTTATCTGTGTTTGTAACTTTTTATTGATAGCTCATCAGTACAGTGAATCAATAATGAAAGAGTTATTTTTCCATATGATTTTCAAGGATTCATCCTACAGTTTCTTGCTATCATAGCTCTGGGATTTTGGAAACAAAGCTCATCATGATGGTGTAGAAATCTTTGTGGTGGCTAGAAGGGAGAGAGAGAGAGAGAGAGAGAGAGAGAGAGAGAGAGAGAGAGAGAGAGAGAGAGAGAATTACAAACCTTCATTACAGTCATTCTCCAATGGTAAAACTTTATTTCACTAGGCCCCATTCCACCTCTAGAGGTTCCATCAGTTCTCCATGGTGTCACCACATGGGAGCTAAACATTTAGTACATGGGTCTTAGGGAAGCCCCTCACCCCAATTCTAAACTATAACATTATTATTTCAAATAAGCCACTATGATTGAAGAACAAATGTACTGTCACCTCTCCTTTTAGAGTAATAAAAACAACAGCTAATAAAGCCCATAGTGATTTTCCATCACTTTATCTGTTGGTAAGAGTCCTAGTATAATTTACCACAGGTTGGGGCATAGCATATTGAGCTTGGATTGTGAGATTTGAGTATGGCTATTGTAAAGTGATTCAAGCTGAGGATCTACTATTTAGATCCTCCCTATTTGTAATGCAGATAAAGACTGATTTAAACAGTTGCCCACTTAAAATAATAAAACCCCACTAGCCTCTCATCAGTCACGTGGATATAGGTAATGCCAGAGCTGGGAAAAGGTATCCCTGGCACAGAAAGAAACTGAGGACTGGACCAGCCTCAGCTGGAACTCATGTGTTCAGTTTGCTGCAGTCTGTAGACCAAGGGCTTGATCCTCTATCACCGTGTTTACTAGAGGACATTGTATGTCTCTTGTGAACGTATGTCAGGAGAAGGATCTCACCACACTCATCATACTTGCAAAACACTTAGGGAAACAAGGAAAATTCCCTCACCGCAATTCAGCTTTTGGTAAGGACTTTATTGTTGCAATCAATTACGATGTCAGCCCTGACACACTGGCCCGTAACTGGGTATCTTAAAGCAAGAAGGGCAATGTACTCCTGCCCCTTGATCATTTTTATACAGCCTTGAAGGTAATTTGCTCAGGAGTTAAACAGATAAATTATAGCATCAGAAGAGCTTAGAGAAGAGGATAGTAAAAACATTTGAACTGCACGCATACCAACAACACAATAAAAACTCAGATGGAATTGATTTATTATTCATTTTTAAAAAGATAATTCAATTATTTCCTGCTATGTTACCTGGCGTCATTGTTATTGTCAGAAGTGGATTGCAATGACAGCAGTGACTGAACTTGTTACAAAGGTTCACAAACATGTGTAGGTCTGCGTATAAGAACATCGGGGGTTCTCTGCCAGTAGTTCTAAATCGTCAGCGTTTCACATCTATGTGCGATTACAGAACCTATATTCCCCTTTCATGTTTTTTGAAAAGTTATGAGAAACAAGTTCTTTCCTTATCCTCTTAGATGATTGAACATAGCAAGATATGATATCTAAATCTAATCTATCTAAGATCACTGAGTGTGTTTCAGTGTGTGCCTTTCTGTGTTTCTCTTCCTTTTTTTAGTGAAAATTTAAAAACCAGAGCTAATGCCTTGTGTATACCTATGTCTCATACTCTACTAATATGTTGTATGCACATAGTATGCATTTACTGACATAGAAGTATTGGATCAATGGCAAAATGGGGACTGTTACCCAGCACCTGATAAAAACTATCAATGTTCACAATTTTGATACTTTCTTTTATCTATTCTTGAGGAGTACTGGCAAGTGGTTGAAACTGGTTCTCAGGTGCTCATGTGCACACACACACACACACACACACACACACACACACTCATATCCCTCAGTTTTCTTTTTGCTGATCTGAATAGTGCAAATAATTTTAGGATATTCAAAACTCATGGGAAGACTGAATCCCAGGAGCTAGTACCTGCTTGCTCCAGCACACGTTATCTCTTTCCATTGAAATGTGTCTTTATATTTTTTCTCACTAGAAATTCTCGTCATGTTGAAGCATGTTTGGAAGATGCTTGTTTTGGCAAATGAGTACATGCAGGAAATATGAAACTTGGCTTACAAATTTGTAATTTTGTGCTTTTTAAATTCCTAACATAAATACATGACACTGGGCGAAAGGAAGATAAGTTTTAGACATTGGTAGCCAAAGTCCTACCTAAACTGCCAAACCTTATCCAGACTACAGACGTGAGAGTAGGAAATTAGTGTTTATTTTTAAAAATATTTATTTATTTATTTATTTATTTATTTATTTATTTATTTATTTATTCATTCATTCATTCATTCATTCATTTATTTACAGTCCAGATTTTTTTCCCTACCTTCTCTACTGTTCCACATACCATACCTTCTCTCCACACCCTGTCTCCACAAGGATGTTCTCACACCCCACCCCACCTGACCTCTAAACTCCTTCAGGCCCCAGTCTCTTGAGGGTTAGGTGCATCATCTCTGAATGAATACAGACCCAGAAGTCCTCTACTGTATATGTGTTGGGGGCCTCCTATCAGCTGGTGTATGCTGTCTGTTTGGTGGTCCAGTGTCTGAGAGATCTCAGGGTCCAGATTAATTGAGACTGCTGGTCCTCCTAAAGGATCACCCTCCTCCTCAGCTTCTTCCTGCCTTCCCTAATTCAACCACAGGGTCAGCTGCTTCTGTCCATTGGTTGGGTACAAATATCTGCATCCAGCTTTGTCAGTTGCTTGTTGGGTCTTCTGGAGTGCAGTCATGCTAGGTCCTTTTTTGTGAGCACTCCATAGCCTCAGTAATAGTGACAGGTCTTGGAACCTCCCCTTGATCTGGATCTCACTTTGAACCTGTCACTGGACCTTCTTTTCCTCAGGCTCCTCTCCACTCCCATCCCTGCAGTTCTTTCAGACAGGAACAATTATGGGTTAGAATTTTGACTGTGGGATAGCAACCCTATCCCTCACTTGATGCCCTGTCTTCCTGCTGGAGGTAGGTTCTTTAAGTTCCCTCTCCTTACTGTCAGGCATTTCATCTAAGGTCCTTTCCTTTGAGTCCTGAGTGTCTCTCACCTCCCAGGTCTCTGGTGTATTCTGGAGGGTCCCTCCAACCTCCTACCTCTCAAGTTTGCCTGTTTCCATTCTTTCTGCTGGCTCTCAGGGCTTCATCACTTGTTCCTCACCCAATACCAGGACAGGTTCCCCTCTCCCCCCATCCCCTCCCAGTCCACTTTCTCTCCCAGGTTCCTTTTTACTCACTTGTGATTGTTTTCTCCCTCAGAAGTTGGTCTGAGGCATCCTCACTTGGACTCTTCAGCTGGTTGAAATTTTTGTGTTCTGTGGACTGTATCTTGGGTATTTTGTATTTTTTTTGACTAATATCCATTTATTAGTGAGTACATATCATGCATGTCCTTTTGGGTCTGAGTTACCTCACTCAGGATATTTTCTAGTTCCATCTATTTGCCCGTGAAACTCTGGATGTCCTCATTTTTAATAGCTGTGCAATACTCCATTGTGTAAATGAACCACATTTTCTGTATCCTTTCTACCATTGTGGAACATCTGGGTTGTTTCAGGCTATGACAAACAAGGCTGCTATAAGTGTAGTGGAACACGTGCCCCTGTGGGATGGTGGGGCATCTTTTGGGTATATTCTCAAGAGTGGTATTGCTGGTCTTCAGGTAGATCTATTCCCAGTTTTCTGAGGAACTTTCAGATTGATTTCAAGACTGGTTTTACCAGTTTGCATTCCCACCAGCAATGGAGGAGTGTTCCTCTTTCTACACATCCTCGCCAACATGTGTTGTCACCTGAGGTTTTGATCTTAGCCATTCTGATTGGTGTAAGGTGGAATCTCAGGGTCATTTTGATTTTCATTTCTCTGATCCATAAGGACTTTGAACATTTCTGTAGGTGCTTCTCAGCCATTCGAGATTCCTCTGTTGTGAAATCTTGGTTTACTTTTATATATCACTTATTGATTGGGTTCTTTGGTTTTTTGGTGGTTTGCTTCTTGAGTTCTTTATTTATTTTGGATATTAGCCCTCTATTGGATGTGGGGTTAGTGAAGTTTTTTCCAAACCTGTAGGTTTCCAGTTTGTCTTATTGACTATGTCCTTTGCCTTACACAAGCTATCCAGTTTCATCAGGTGACCTGCAGTCACTTTTGTGTGTGTGTGTGTAAATGTAAAAATGGATCAATACTATGGTTCTTAGTTCTACTTTGTGCTATGGTTTCTAAAAGTGCAGAACTTGGTCACTTCCTGAGTAATAGTAATGTCATGTGCTATTTTGTCATTATGAAATATTGGTGGTGTTCTTTCTTTGTCATTTAGAAATGGTAATATTAATAATAATAATTTCAATTTTACTGTAAAAATTTCATGAACTTTTACAGTCCATCCTCATACATGAGGGTGCTCACTGCATTCATGAGCTATATTGAGTATGAAAAAAATCAGTGTGTCATTAAGGATTATACTTTTCATAATCTATTAATTTATAATATACTGATCATCCTAATCACCCATCCAGACTTATGTCAGTGGTTACTACTTAGCAATCAACTGAAGGATTTAGATATTATCTCTCAATGGTCAGCTCTTTCTATATTCATAGTTTCCATTCAAATGCTTAACTTGTGTGGCTGGTACCAATGGATTTCAATTTCACACCTATTCTACGCTCTCCAGGGTCCTACTCTTGGGTAACACTAAGCATTTTCACTTGGTTTCTTCACAGATGCTGCTTTAAAACAACAAGAGTTCCTTAAATTGAATGTAATCTCTTTGTAGTAAAAGCGATATTTGGCTTATTTAGTTTTGTCTTGAGGCAATTATTATACAGATAAGAGAAACTCATATCTTAATATTCTTCCCCTTGTATGTCAACTCTCATTACTAAACAGGCTCATAATTTTATAGATTCTTATTTTTTTTTAGGTTTATTTTATTTTTATTTGTATTTATGTTTGGTGCTTGTGAGCATGTGTGTATGTGTGTGTGCACCTGTGTGTGCCCTCCCCATACACATAGAGGCCAGAAGTGGGCACCAGATCTCTTGGAGCCAGAGTTACTGGAAGTTGTATGTTGCACAACAGAGCAAAGCACTGGACCTCTGAAAGAGCAGAATAGGTTTTTAATTGCTTACCCACCTTCCTAGTGGCTTACGTTTTCCTGGCTCATATTAATCCTTTAGCCAGTGTTTCTCATCTCAAGGAAGGTAACATATGTGAGAGTAAATGTTATGTTTTAAGTGTTACATGCTATGACTAAGTGAAGTATAAAACAAAAAGGGCCTCTAATCTGTAAGCCTGCTTGCCCAAAGACAGATACTTCCTGAAGTGCTGGAGCCTACTGTTTACGTAACATTGCGAGGCACATGCTTTATCCCCCCCAAACAAGTTTGTTTGACCCAAGTGTACCAGATGTCATTGAACACAGGAAGGCAGGTGCTATGCTGGCAGAAAATACATCAGGATGTAAGCTTGTTCCTGATTGGGTATAGGCAGGAGATACACAGGCAGGAAGTACATCAAGGTATATACTTGCCTGGATTGGATGAAGGCAGGGAGTACATAGTCTTGTGGGTTTGCCTTTCTATGCAAGTAGCTGACATAGTTCGTGGCCTCTTTTCTGGGAACACCTGAATGAACTTGGCCAGAGTAAATCCTGCCTAGTATTTAATTAAAGCTTGCTTCCATTTAACTTAACGTTATGGTAGTTTGTGTCTTTCTCCCAAGAGGAATTAACATGTTCTACTTCTTCTGACTTTAGCAGGCAGGCACTGCTTTGAAAATTAGCCAGGTTTCATGGCTGGCGCTACTGTCAGCCCTGAGTTTGAGTAAGTATGTAGCCATCCTTATCTTTCCTGCACCCTTTCAGGTGATGTAGAATTGTTTGCAACTCTAGTTTTGAAGCAGCAGTGAGAAACATTTTAAAGTAGTGTGGACTGAAGGAAACTGCTTCTCCCTTTGGTTGTCTGAACAGCAGCTTATCACTATCTGTTAGAAAGACAAAAGCTTATGAATGAAACCCAATCTCTTGAATCACAAATACTTTAAGGTTCAAGGAACTTCTGACTGGACTTTCAATCAATTCTTTAGCAAGCTAACTTTAGTGCCATTTGAGCTATATAATTAATTTCATCTTTTAAATGGAAATCATATTAAATAAGTGTATACTTTTAAAAGTTAGGAAAAAAGATGATATAGTTTTATTTTTTTCTGGCTTCAGTGGGAGAAGACAGGCCTAACCCTTGAGAGAAGTGGGACCCACGGGAGTGGGGAGAACTGGCAGAGAATGACGACATCTTCTTGGACACGTGGGGGAAGAGGAATGGGATGAGGAATTGTAGGAGGGTGGAACAGGAAGATATGATGACTGGACTGCAAAAAAAAAAAATAAATAAAAGTAATAAAAAATTAGTTTTTGTCTTGTTTTGTTTTTAACCAGTTCTCTAGATTTTTTTTTTTTTTTTTTTGTAATTGCCTAGTCTAGATTTCTGGAAATAGGAATCACATGCAACACAGATGAGAGCCCAGTCCAGAAAGCAAGGCTGAGATTTGTTGAATTCAACCCAGGTTAGCAAAACCTATGTCTAATGGTAGAAGTGGTAGAAGGTGAGTCTATGAAGTGCCCTTCTTAGTGTTACTGAATCGTGTATGATGATTGACTTTGTATATATTATGTGATAGTGCTACTGTGTGACAGTGTGTGGTAGTGTGTGATGGTGTGTGATGATAGTGTGATCCTGTGTGATAGCATCTGAAGTGTAATGCTAGTGTGCATGCACAGCATTATCTGTACATGTCCTACTCTTGTTCTCTTTAGGAGGTAAACAATGCATTGGTTATTGAGCATCTCCTGTGAGTATTTTGTTGGTGCCTCTGAAAGTTTGCAAAAGAGTTAAGTCTCCTGGGGTACGTCCTTTAATCATTCTCTTGCTATATGTTCTTATTTGGCATCTGTATATACCTAGAGAAATATTTCTATCCAGGAAGTATTATTAAGTATGTATTAAGGAAATAACATTCATGGCTAGAGAAGTATTGTTTCATATAGAGTGGAGTGGAAAGATAAAGAGAGCCAGAGAAAGGTGAAGGCTGGCATGAACAGCCTCACACAGCTTGTACGGCTTATCCCTGAGTATTTTGTCATGCAAGAAAAATCCCATCTTCACTAATTTAAGGTCTTCACAAAGCTTTCTTTGCCAACCACATTCCTAATAGATTCATGAATTCTTAATAGATACATCATTTCTTCAGAAAGCCTGGCTGTAGGCATTAAAGCATATTTTTGTCATAGCTCAATCTTTTTAGCCCCTCTTCCCCTGCAAATATCTGTTCAATGTGTCTAAGTATTAGGATCGAATGGATCCCAAACAGCCTTATTTCCTCCTCTGCATTAAATCAGAGCCCTTGTTTTTGGTTTTTGTAAAAAAAAGATCAGAGTGAGAAAAGATCAGAGAAAGGAATGCTATTTCAGAGAACAGATGCAAATGTATTCTGAATAAATTTCCTACTTCAACTTTATAGACTAATTCACTTCTTATTAATGTATTAAATCTTTAAAGGTCTTCTACCCCCCCCCCATCTCCACCTCTATCACAAGCATACTTTCCCTTTTATCTGCCAATCAAAATATAAGGTCATATTTCGTTAATGAAGATCACGTTGGTTGAAAGTATATCCCCCTTCTCCCCTGCCCTGCCTGAGAAAGTGAAACAAAAATAAATTTTAGTTCTGCCCTATTTAGATAACAATAAAATCAGAGGTGAAATAATTATTCATGGAATGAGAAAATCACCTATAAGGCAATTTGCCAAAGTAGAGCATGACTTTGAGTTAGGGAAAATATTCAGCTATACTACATATTCAGCATACTCCAGATGACAAGTGTTTAAGAGAAATTCAAAGCAATTAATTTTCATTGCAGGATGTGTCTTCATCTAGTCTGTTGTGAATGTGGCTTGATAAGGTTATCAGAAGCATAAGACTGGACGTGTTGATTTTCTATTAGGTTTCCATTACCATTTGGCATTGTATCATATTTTAAAACTCTGAAGGGAAAGAAAATGCAGCCATCATTAAAAGCCCCTTTCTACATAATAAGCACAAGCTGAGGGGTTATCATCAGATGTGGGCATGTAATTGGATAATGTTTCAGAGGCTTTTGTTTGTCTCCTCAAGGTTATGAACCACCGATGTGAATGTAATATGGATCTATGGATGAGTGCAGAGATGTATTCCTTTCTGAGACACGTGAAATGTCAACAAATACCAACAGAAAGCATAAAATTATTTTAAATATTTCCACACAGCACTTCAATAATGCTATCTAAAATGAAAGCAACAAGGCACAAGTGCCTTTTCAAAGTCACGCTAATGCAGAGTAAACCTCTCACTGTAGCCTGGGTAATTCTAGTGACACAAGGCATCATCCTTGTTTGAGATAAGACTCCAAACAATTTATCCCACTATCTGCAAAGATTACCATTTTTGAATCTTCCTAGACTCAAATTTAATAATAACAACAGCAAAATCTTCCATGAGGCCATGCCTCTGCCTTCATTTTCCCGGTAGAATGAAGATGGTAAAAAAAAGTTTGGTTGGCAGGAAGGCAACTACTGGATGCTGGCTGAACTTGACAACATCCCTCAGGGTACATTTCTGACAGACAAAAGGAGGAGGAGATGATTAGGAGAGGGTTGTCAAAGGAAAAATGTACTGCTAAACTTGGTGGTGGTGTTAGCTCCTTGCACATTGAACTGATGGATTAAAAAAACACAATTATAACACTCTGCAGGGATGATAATGAAGGCCAAAACATAGTGATTGTCTCAAAAAGGTGGGCTCACCTGATAGCTGGTGTCTGAATAGGAGGACTACAAACAGCAGATGTTAAATGTAAGAAAAGCCTGCTAATGACACTATAAATAAATCAATTATGTCTCTTCAGCTGAAACATAAAGGGCATAGATTTGAAACACAAGGTCATTTCTTAAAAACAACAACAACAAACAACAAAAATCAGTTTGAACTCATTCCAATCTTAGCTCCAATTCCTTGTATTTATACTGGTTGTAAATGCAGTTTTCTTTCTTTTTAATTATTTACATCTCTCAAGGGATAGAGTTAAAGAGGCAATAAAAACTAGAACAGAAGAAAAACAGGAAAGTATTTTACAGAAGTGAGTAGGTTGTATTGATGATTATTTTAGAGCAAGGCAGAGGGGTCCACAGTAAAGAACACCTGCTCCTTGAAATTCCACGGTGGTGCATTGTGTATGGAAGGCAGATGAAGAAGGAAGACTGCTGTAGATATGTCAGTGTACTAGTGGACCGAAAGCACAGGATCCAATTTCCTGGATGGTATATCTGTCTCTTACCATCCTTGTGTCTCTCTTCTGTTTCATGTATCAAAATGGCTCATCATTGTCACACATTAAAAAACTGGTGAAGGAATTGAGACACTGGGTATAAAACACAATGTGGTTTATAGCAAGTTCTCCTGAAATGTTATGAAATGTTATGTTTGGTATGATATGGCCACAGCACACAGAATTTAGACTTTAATATTTTTTTCTAAGGCTTACTTTTATCTTTCATTATGTGTCTCTGTCTGGATATATGTAGAGTCTTGTTGGCCATGGAAGCTGAAGATGTCAGATCTGCCTGACATTATCCAATGTGTATTCTTGAAAGAGAAACTGTGTCCTCTGTAATACCAGTACTAGTCCTTAACTTCCCAGCCATCTCGCCAGCTTCCTTTGCTGTCTTTTGGAATTTTCAAACTTTTCTAAGACAGGGTTTCTCCCCCCCTCTCCCTCCCTCCCTCCCTCCCTCCCTCCCTCCCTCTTTCCTTCCTTCCTTCCTTCCTTCCTTCCTTCCTTCCTTCCTTCCTTCCTTCCTTCCTTCCTTCCTTTCTTTCTTTCTTTCTTTCTTTCTTTCTTTCTTTCTTTCTTTCTTTCACTATTTCTTTTTTTCAATATTTTCTTTATTCACTTTATATCCTGCTCACTGCTCAACCTCCTAGTCACCCCCTCCCATAATCCTTCCCTCATTCCCCACTATTCTTCTCCTCTGAGCTAGTGTGGTCCCTCTGGGTTTTCATCCAACCCTGGCACTTCAAGCCTCTTCAAGGCTGGGTGCTTCCTCTCCCACTGAGGCCAGACAAGGCAGCCCAGTTAGTAGAGCATATTCCATGAACAAGTCCTCATTCCAGTCGTCTGGGGCCCACATGAAGGTCAAGCTGCACATCTACTACATATGAGCAGGGAGGTTTAGTTCCAGCCCATGTGTGTTCTTTGGTTGGTGGTTCAGACTCTAAGAGCCCGAAGGGTCTCTGTTGGTCTTCCTGTGGAGTTCCTGTCCTGTTTAGGGCCTGCCATCCTTCATCCTATTCTTCCATAAGACTGTCCAATCTCCATCCACTGTTTGACTGTGAGTATCTGTATCTGTCTGAGTTAGCTTCTGGGTAGAGCGTCTCAGAGGACTCAGAGGACAACTTACTCCTGTCTGCAAGCATGACAGAATAACATTAACAGTGTTAGAGATTGATGCTTGCCCATGCGATTGGTCTCGATTTAGGCCCATTATTTGTTAGCTATTTGAGACAGAGTTTCTTTGTGTAGCCCTATCTGTCCTAGAACTCACTCTGTAGACCCGGGTTGTCTCAAACTCAAAGATCTGCCTGTTTGCCTCTTATGTTCATGTGCCACCACCACCCCCCCAGCAATTCTTCCTGTTTGTGATTAAGACTTCTGCTGTGGGAATGATATGGACACTACATTTATTTTAATTCCAGTTTTCATCTAGGAGCAGGACCCTGGTCTCTTCTCAAAGCTACCAGTTTACACGATGTGCGATGTGGTCGCTGTCCCCTATTTCCGAAGACCGACTTTTCTCCTATATTTCCCTTCTGATATCATAAATAATTAATTTTCCTTAATCATGACTACCTATTTATATGACCGAATAGATTAGCTAATGTGACTCCTGAGCATTTTTGCCTGGTTAATCCCACTAGTGTGGTGTAAACATGCCAGGATTCAGACAGTATGATAGCTAGGATTTGGTTGTCAGATTGACAGATGTTAGAATCACATGGAACATGCACCTTTGGGATGTCTGTGGGATTCATCTTGATTGTATTAACTGAAAAGCAAAAACCTACCCATTGTGAGTGGCATCCTTTCCTAGGTAGGGTTGAAAAAGCAAGCATAGTCCTTTTTACAAATATATTCATTCCTCTCTCCTGACTGCACCGACTTCAAATTCCTGCCATGCTGGACTATACTTTGAATGATGCTCCAGTGTCGAGGAATGCTAGGGCGGTGAGGTGTGAGTGGGTAGGTGGGTGGGGGAGTCTCTCCTCATAGAAACAGGGTAAGGGGAGATGGGATAGGGGGTTTGCAGAGGGGAAACTGGGAAAGGGGACAACATTTGAAATTTAAATAAATAAAATTAAAATAAAATATAAAAGGAAATACGAGTAAAATAAATCCCACTTACCACAAGTAGCTTTTGTCAGAGTTGATTATCATTAACAGGGGGAATAGCAAACATATACAAACTTATCAGGAACTTTAATGTGATTTCAGATTGAAATGGTGACATTTTAGGAGTATCACATTAAGTAAAATTCATTTAAGTGACCCATCTCATTTTATTTATTATTTATATGCCTACTAGAAAATTATAAGTACAAGCTTTGTGCTATTTCTATCTGATATAATTTATCTAGGAAGAACAGTTGTGAAGTTCTGTGGCTGAAAGACAAGTTTAGCAGAGAAGGAGAGAATGGAAAATATTTTTAAAAGTAGGCTTCATGTTAAAGCAAGTAGTACTCATTAAATACATATTTACTACAATCCCCCATTTGAATCAAACTTATACTAATGCATTCTGCATCATTAGCTTTTAACTGTTGAGCTATTTCTCTAGCCTCTGACTAATTTTTTAAAGTGTAATTACATTTTTAATATGAGAAATATTTTTATTGGTTATTTTATTTATTGACATTTCATGTTATCCCCTTTCTCAGTTTCCCCTCCACAAACCCTCTATCCCCTCCCCTCTGCCCTGCCTCTATGAGGGTGCTCTGCCACCTTCTCAACAGCTTCTGCCTCAGCACACTAGCATTCCCCTACTCTGGGGTCATGGAGCCTCCACAGGACAAAGGGACTCCCCTCTCAGTGATGCCCAATAAGGCCATCCTCATATGCAGCTGGAGCCATGGGTCCCTTCATGTGTACTCTTTGGTTGGTGGTTTAGTCCATGGAAACTTTGAGGGGTCTGGTTGTTTGACATTGTTGTTCTTTCTATGGGGCTGTAAACCCCTTCAGCTCCTTCAGTCCTTGTCCTAACTTCTCCATTGGGTCTCTAAGATCAGTACAATGGTTAACTGTGTGCATCCACACCTGTATTGGTCAGGCTCTGGCAGAACCTCTCATGGGATAGATATACCAGGCTCCTGTCAGCAAGCACTTCTTGGCATCAGCAGTAGTGTCTGGGTTTGGTGTCTGCAGTTGAGATGGATCCCTAGGTGGGGCAGTCTCTGGATGGCTTTTCCTTCAGTCTCTGCTCCACTGTTTATCCCTGAATTTCCTTTTGACAGGAGGAATTCTGGATGAATATTTTGAGGTGGGTGGATGGCCCCATCGCTCAACCGAGGGCTGTGCCAATCCACTGGATATGGTCTCTACAGGTTCTGAACAAGCCAGATATCCCTCAGCAAAGGAATGGATACAGAAAATATGGTACATTTACACAATGGAGAACAACTTAGCTATTAAAAACAATGACTTCATGAAATTCACAGGAAATGAATGGAACTTGAAAATATCATTCTGAGTGGGGTAACCCAGTAACAAAAAACACACATGGTATGTACTCACTGATAAGTGGATATTAGTCAAAAAGAAGCTTGGAATACCCATAATACAACTCACAGACCATATGAAAGCCAAGAAAAAAGAAGATCACACCAAAGAGTGGCTGCTGCAGTCCTACTCAGTAGAGGGAAGAGAGTAATCTCTGGGAAGTAGAGGGAGAGAGGGATCTGGAAGGGAGAAAAGAGGGGCAGGCAAAAAGAGAGTAGGTCAGATATGGAAGTTGGGGGAGAAGTACAAAGGGTCAGGAATTTGAAGGTAGGTATGAGCAGTGGGGGAGAGGGAACTGGAGGTGGCCACTAGAAAGTCCCAGATTCCAGGAACCCAAGAGGTTCCCAGGACCCAACTGGGAGGACATTAGCCGAAATAGCCAATAAAGGGGAGATAAAATCTTTAGAGAAATAGTTCTTTAACTAATTTGGATTCCTCCTGTATTTTAATTAAGAACAGACACTCATCTTTTGTGCTACGTTTGTAAATGACTATGAAGTTTACAGTAAGTGGAGTGCAACAGTCTACATGAAGCCCATTCTTATGGTCACATGTCCTCCTATTCAGCATGTCCTCAGTCAAGGGAAGTGACAAATCTGGCTTACATTGCAACTTAGAAAACTGTTCCTTCCTCCTTGGAAAAATTAAATATTGCTTGAAATGTCTTCACTTTCATGCTCGTTTTGTCATGATTCAAGTAGCAGTTAAGTTAGAGGCAAAGGAAAATGGTGCCCCTTTCATTAATCTCTAAGGACAAGTTAGATATTCAGGGGGAAATACCTCTTAGCCTAGAGAGATTTAAAGTAATCTTATTAGTTCTCTTGTCAACACAACTCTTCTGTACATCTGAAAAGTACTTCATGGAAATTAAAGAGAGGAAGGCCACTTTGTAGCACCATTAAATGTGTTTTCTCAATTTAGTTTAATTCTGACTTTTATAAGGCTGTAAACTGTACATGATCAATGATTGGTGAATTATGCTCCCAGCAGAGCTCCAGAAACACAGCAGTCTTCGGCTCAGCATATCTAGCGACTTGATTTTATCATTAGACTCTAAAATTCCCTCTAATCTAAACTTTCTAAATAAATATAGTCAGGCTGTTTATCTTGAGATATAAATAGCCATGAGTTTAAAATAATTTGAAGATATGCCCACATATTTATGCCCATATATAAAGAAGTTGATTCTTTATTATCACTAATACATAAGCATTTCTTTGAAAGAAAATTTTAATTTTAAGTAAGATTGTGCTCCTGGAGTCCTTAGGGTCAACACTTCGGCCCTGGAAGCTCTTGTAAGCTCAGCTTGGCTAGCTGTCTTTGGTAGGCCAATTAAGGAGACAGTGAATAGTGAAAAGAAGAAAAAGGAGATATATTCAGTTAGACACACTGAAGAGAGGAATGAATGGGTCCAGTGACCTCAGCCCTTTGCCAAGTATATCTTCTTGGTCCTGATAGGAAGTGTAAGCTTAAATAGAAAGTAAAAGGTATGTATGGTTGAGAAGTTTGCTCAAGTTGCAGTCCCATTCATCATCCATGTCTTTGATTTACTCCTTCCTATAAGGTGTGTGACAAGTTGTCAGTCTGTGTGCAATCTTTAGGAAAGAACTTCCTTTTCTGCCTGGCATCAGGCTTCAGCCTTTTCCCTTCATTCAGCATGGATGTCCAAGGAATTTCCAATTAAACAGAGGACCATTGTTTCTACAGTTTGATAGACAAAGGAGCGAACAGGAATGTGTCTACTTAGAATATCTTCTTTCTTGCCAGCTTGTTTATAGTGGCATACGTTGTAATTCTAGCACATACGTGGTAAAGATACCTAGAAACATTTTGAGTCAAGGAAGTTTTTGTTAGTCAAGAGAGTCTCAGTGAGTTTGTGGCCCTAAGGATTTGATATGGTCTTATGCTGTTGACTACGATGTCTGTGCTGAACAAAGCTCTGCTTCTGCTTTTATTCTGAAAGCTGGGGACATTTCACAAAGGAACTGGACAGCTACTTCTTATCCCTTACTTAAAGAGACACTCAAAATTGACCCTCTGCTTGATTTTAAATGATCAATAACTTCCTGGCAGTAATGACTAGTATCAGAGGTACACAAAGCAGTTCTCCCATGTATCAAGAAGACGTTAAAATAACATTGCGAGCACCATTAATTATTGCAAGGAGCTTAAGAAAAAGGAAGATGGAAGATCACCATCAGAAGAGATTACAGAGAATTTTTTTCAGAATTATTATTCTGGAAAAGGCTACTATGAAGGAGTATGGGTAAGTTGAGGGAGAAAAGTGTGGCTAATAATGACAAAGAATGGCTGGACTGTGAATAACACATATTGTAACTGTGTCCTAGAAGTCAGGGGCCCAAGAGTTATTATAAACCCAGTGGATCAATAGGAAACTCAGCACAAGAAATCACTTTTTCATGTAGGAATAAACATCTGGAGTTAAGGACAATAAATGTTACATTCATTGAATACTCATTAATATGAATTGACTCATTTTGACTCTTCACAACTCTCTATCATTAATATTGTTCACATCATCCTACGTTTTACCAGTGAGAAAATTAAACATTAGGCAAATGATTTGAGATTTTTAAAAGCACCTGTTTAAAACACTGAGTCTCAGATTCAGGTATGTCTGACTCTAGAGTATGTGTCCTAAATAGTCACTATATACACAGCTTAATGTGAGCCATGCTCTGCTTCATTCAGCTTGGACACTAGCCATTCTATTTATCATCTCTTCTATCAAAAAGCAACTTAAAAATGAAGCTGATTCCAAAATGACAGGTTCCTTTTTAAGTGTCCCAGCAGTACAGGGTAACATTAAGATATATGATCATAAGGTGAGATTTAATAAATCTTTTAAGACAATATTATCAATTAGGGAATATGCAAAGGCTTTGCAGATGAAAGACAATAGTATATGATCTAAAATTCCAGAGGGAGACTTGCATACACTTTGTTAACTCAAATAACTTTGTTAATCCAGATGACTGTCTGGGATCACTGGATCGGAGGTTTCATTCTATGTTTTCAGATTTGTCTACGTTTGGAATAAGCTTCTTTAGCAGTAGCAGCTCCTCGTTAGTATAGTGGTTAGTATCTCGGCCTGTCACTAGGGACACCATGGTTCAGTTCCCTGATGGGGAGGTTGTAAATTTTTTGGAGCTCCAGTGGAGCAATCGGTGTGGTACTTATACAAAAGCAGAGACTCTCATCTTGTGGGCTATAATATTTTAGGACATGAAAAAGGGGTCATTTAGTAGGGTGTCCTAAGACACCCCTGTCATCCCCTTGTCTAGAAGGCTGAAGCATGCCTGGAATATGAAGCCAGTTCCACATCCATATTGGCTACATTGAGAAACCCTGTATCAAATTACAAACAAACAAACAAACAAACAAACAAACAAAGGCATGCTAAAGATAAGGGTACATAGCAACAATGAATGTGAGTGATCTAGGTGTAGCTGTTATTTTTCTATTTAATTAATTAATTTACTTTACATCGTAATCACGATTTCCCTTCACTCCTCTCCTCCAAATTCTTCCCTATCCCTTCCCCTGTCCCACCTGTCTCTTTCTCTTCAGAAAAGGGAGGCCTCCCTTGGATTTCAACCATCCTTGGCAAAACAAATTGCAGAAGGACTGGGCCCATCTTCTTCTATTGAGGCTAGACAAGTTAAGAGAAATGGATCCAAAGGCAGACAATGTAGTGACAGTCAGAAACAGTCCCTGCCCCCACTTGAAGTCAAAGCCTCACAGCTATTACATATGTACAGAGGGCCTTGGTCTTTCCCATGCATGCTCTCTAGTTGGCAGGTCAGTCTTTGTGGGCAACCATGGTCCCAGGTTAGTTGACTCTGTAGGTTTTCTTGTGACATTCTTATCTCCATCAATCCTTCTATCCTCTCTTCCACAGGATTTCCCAAGCTCTACCCAATGTTTGGCTGTGGGTCTCTGTATCTGTTTCCATCAGTTGTTGTGTGAAGCCTCTCTGAAGACAGTTATTATGCTAGGCTCCTGTCTATCAGTATACCAGAATATGATTAGTAGTGTCAGGAGTGGGCTTTCTTGCATGGCATGGGTCTCAACCTGGGACAATCACTGTCTGGCCATTCTCTCAACTTGTGCTCCATTTTACTCCTGCACATCTTGTAGGCAAGACAAATTGTGGGTTGAAGGTTTTGATGTTGGGTTGGTTTCCTAATCCCTCCATTGGAGGTCTTTTCTGGTTTGAGGTTCTATATCCTCCATTGCTAGGAGTTTTAGCTAGGGTCACCCTCATAGATTCCTGGAAGTTTCCATTGTTCTAGGTTTCTAACTCATTCTCCTCCCACTCTGATTCCAGTTCTTTCCCCCAGTATTCTCTTCTTCTGTCCTTCCCTTAATTGATCCCTTCTATTACCCTCCCCCATTCTCCACATATCAGTCCTCTGCCTCTTTCTATCCATCCCCATGTCTATTCTGTTTGCCATTCTCAGTGTGATTTAAGAATTCTCAGTTGGGCCCTTCTTGTTACCTTCTTTGAGTCTGTAGATTGTAGCATGGTACTTTATAGTTAATATTCACTTATAACTAAGTATATAACATGTTTGTCTTTTAATGTCTGGGTTACCTCCCTCAGAGTAATCTTTTCTAGTTCTATTCATTTGCCTGTAGATTTGATGATGCCAATTTTTAAAGAGCTTTATTTTTTATTTTTATTGGATATTTTGTGTATTTACATTTTATTAGATATTTTATTTACATTTCAAGTCTTATCCCATTTCCCAGTTTCCCCTCCGAAAATCCCCATCCCATCCCCCTGCTTCTATGAGGGTGTTCCCCCACCCACTCACCCACCCACCCACCCACCTACTTTTGCTTCCCCAGCCTGGCATTCCCCTACATTTGGGCATCGAGCCTTCAAAAGACCAAGGACCTCTCTTCTCATTGATGTCCAAGGCCATCCTCTGCTCTATATGTAACTGGCACAATGGGTCCCTCCATGTGTTTGTTCTCTTTGGTTGATGGTTTAGTCCCTGGGAACTCTGGGAGGGGTCTGGTTGGTTGATATTGTTGTTCCTCCTATGGAGCTACAAACCCCTTCAGCTCCTTTAAACCTTTTTTCAGCTCCTCAGGTGGGGATCCAGTGCTCAGTCCAATAGTTGACTGGAACCATCTACCTCTGTATTTGTAAGGCTCTGGCAGAGTCTCTCAGGAGACAGCTATATCAGGCTCCTGTCAGCAAACCCTTCTTGGCATCTGCAATAGTGTCTGGGTTTGGTGACTGTATATGGGATGGATCCCCAGGTGGGGCAGTCTCTGGATGGCCTTTCCTTCAGTCTCTGCTCCACACTTTGTCTCTGTATCTCTTCTTCCCTTGGATATTTTGTTCTGCCTTCTAAGAAGGACCAATGCTGCATCCACATTTTGGTTTTCTTTCTTCTTGAGCTTCCTGTGGTCTGTGAATTGTATCTTGGGTATTCCGAGCTTTTGGATTAATAGCTACTGGTGAATACATAGCATGTGTGTTCTTTTGTGACTAGGTTACCTCACTCAGGATAATATCTTCTAGTTCCATCCATTTACCTAAGAGTTTCGTGAAAACATTGTTTTTAATAGCTGAGTAGTACTCATAGCGTAAACAAACCACATTTTCTTTATTCATTATTTGGTTGAGAGACAATTAGGTTGGGCTTTCTAAATCACTGCTTTCATTCATTTCCCCCCCCTTCTTCTTCTTTTTGTTTGTCATGAAAATTGAAGGCTTATAAATATAGAATTGGTTTGTAGAGGAGATAAAACAGTTTTAAACCCAAGACATTACTGAGCTCAAAGTATGGTGTACACACACACACACACACACACACACACACACACATATATATATATATATATATATATATAGAGAGAGAGAGAGAGAGAGAGAGAGAGAGAGAGAACTTAATAGTTCCCTTTATATTTTACTATTACTACTCAGGAATTTTGTTTTACTAAAAGCTAATTTTCACATTTCAAAAGTTAGAGGGATGCTGACCCTTGAGCCATCAGAGTATAGTAGATAATAGCTGACCTGGTGGCATGCTTCTAGTCAAAAGGACAGAAATAAATAGGAAATAATTACCACAACTATTCTTATAATAAAGATAGAATCACAGCTTTATATAACCTTGACAAAAAATTCAATATAAGATAACATAAAAAACAGTACATGTCTTTCAACATTATTTTCATTTCTTTTTTAATGTCAATTTATCTGTATTTGTTAACATTTAAAAATATATTTTGAATAAGCAGAATTACATCACATTCTTCTTTCCCTTTTGTACTCCACCTCCTCCCAGAAAGCTCCCCCTCAAAACCTGTAATACCTTTTGTTTTTATCATATTCTTCAAAATTTATAAAATATTGTAACAATAAAAATGAGTATTATAAAAGTTGTTTGATATAAAACAATAATAAATTGAACCGTCTTATTTAGATGTTTGTCTATAGCAATACTGAAAATACATATGTTTTTCTCAATATAAATTTTAAATAACTCCAAGTATATTAACTGTATGATATTTTAAAATAATATATCACTATTAGTTTTTTAATGAACATAAATAGATAAAGTCTTTTTGTTTGTTTGTTTGTTTTGTTTTTAGTAGAGCTTAAATCTTGGCTTACTGTAGTACAAATACAAAATAAGAACAGTTTTTGGACATTGGAGTTCATTGTAATAATTATTGAACAATACTTATTATTGAATAAGGCTGTCCCTTATTGAATGTCCCTGAGATCACCAAACGATGATACTTCCATAGTAGATAAGCAAAGAGTTGACAGTTCTGTTGTTCCAAAGAATGAATTGTAGGCATGATTTTTGGGTACAGATTTCCTGCTATGGTCAAAGCTATTTGACTTGAGTGATTGTTGTCATTCTCAGCCCTCATGGAACAGGTTACATTCATTTAAGAAATGGTGCATGTATTAAGATGGTCTATACATAAAGTTATTCATCAACTGTTTCAAAGAACAATGGTTCTACTTGGAGGGTGGCACAGATGTTAGGTGAGGGTAAGATTCTGGTTTATTGGCTGTGATGATTTTGAAAGGAATTCATCTCAGAATAAGAGTAACTTATAAAATCCTCTTCTTCAAAACTGATACAATAATTATAAATATCAAGCAAAGCCTTCAGTCTCACTCTTTTCAGTTCTCTTACAAACCACCTCCCAAATTAATTGTCTACATTTCTTTTAGCTGTATAAATAAATTTGAAATATGTAAGCTGTTCTGCAAACTATAATATAGCATAAAAACATCAAATAAACAATCTTACTAATAGGCTGAGGTAGGTGAAGCATGATTTCAAGACCATTATGTGGCACACAGCAAGACTCTGTCATGTACAAAAAAGTGAAAGAGTATATGGATTGTACAATACTGAACCTATTTCTCCCATTACCAAATTAGAGAGACCATGGGATAAAGCCAACAAATTTCTAACTCCTCATATTTTTGAACTTCAATCGATTAGGATATGTTGGTAATATTAACTTTCATAGTAAGAGATATTACAGAAAAGTGATTGTTACTTCCTGTTAATTTTCTTTTTTAGAGGTATAATTATGTTTGTGTGGGTTTGTTGAAAGACTGCTTTCTTGTTTTTTCTAGGGTGTAGTTTCACTCCTTGTGTTGGTGTTTTCCATCTATTATCCTTTGTAGGACTGGATTAGTGGAAAGATATTGTATAAATTTGGTTTTGTCATGGAATATTTTGTTTTCTCAGCCTATGGTGATTGAGAGTTTTGCTGGGTATAGTAGCCTGGGTTGGCATTTGTGTTCTTTTAGGGTTCATATGACATCTGCCTAAGATCTTCTAGCTTTCATAGTCTCTGGTGATAAGTCTGGTATAATTCTGATAGGTCTGCCTTTATATGTTACTTGACCTTTTTCCTTTACTGCTTTTAAAATTCTTTCTTTGTTTAGTGCGTTTGGTGTTTTGATTATTATGTGTCAGGAGGAATTGCTTTTCTAGTCAAGTCTATTTAGAGTTCTGTAGGTTTTTTTGTATGTTCATGGGCATCTCTTTCTTTAGATTAGGGAAGTTTTCTTCTATAATTTTGTTGAAGATATTTACTGGCCCTTTAAGTTGGGAATCTTCACTCTCTTCTATATCCTTAGGTTTGGTCATCTTATTGTGTTCTGGATTTCCTGGATATTTTGGGTTAGGAGCTTTTTGCTTTTTGTGTTCTTTTTGACTGTTGTGTCAATGTTTTCTATGATATCTTCTGCACCTGAGATTTTCTCTTCTATCTCTTGTATTCTGTTGGTGATGCTTGCATCTGTGACTCCTGATCTCTTTCCTAGGTTTTCTAACTCCAGGGTTGTCTCCCTTTGTGATTTCTTTATTGTTTCTAGTTCCATTTTTAGATCCTGGATGGTTTTGTACCTTTCCTTCACCTGTTTGTTTGTGTTTTCCTGTAACTCTTTAAGGGATTTTTGTGTTTCCTCTTTAATGGCTTCTAGCTGTTTACCTGTGTTCTCCTGTATTTCTTTAAGGGAGTTATTTATGTTTTTCTTAATGTTCTCTATCACCATCATGAGAAGTGATATTAGATCTAAATCTTGCTTTTCAGGTGTGTTGGGGTATACAGGACTTGCTATGATGGGAGAATTGGGTTCTGATGATGCCAAGTAAACTTGGTTTCTGTTGCTTATGTTCTTATGCTTGCCTCCCACCATCTGGTTTTCTCTAGTGCTACTTGCCCTGGATATGTCTGATTGGAGCCTGTTCTTCCTGTGATCCTGGTTGTGTCAGAACTCCTGCAAGTCAAACTGTCTCTGTGAGCCTGTGATTCTAGGATCCCGTGATCCTGAGATCCTGGGTCGGTCCTAGCTCCTGGGAATCAAGCTTCCCTTGGGACCTTGAGATCCTGGTGTGACAAAGCTCCTGAGATCCTGGGATCCTCTAATTCTGGGCATGTCAGAGTGCCATTGGAATGTTTGCTGCCTCTGGGTATTGTGGGGCTGACTGCAGAGTTTGTGCTCAAGGTCTGCTCAGGACCCCGGCCCAAACAGACCGGAAGGAACCAGTGTCACTGGTCTGGTGAAGTTTCTGTGTGCCTGGGTCTCACTGGTCCCAGTTATGCCTGGTGTTGGGGACAGATGTTTTGTCCTCCTTACCTCTAATCCTCTGATCCTGGGCACGTTGTAGTGCCTGAGAGTAGAGCTGCCTCTGGGTGTTGTGGGGCTGGCTGTGGAGTTTGTGCCCAAAGTCTGCTCTGGGCGCTGGCCCAGACAGACCAGAAGGAACCTGTGCCACTGATCTGGCAGAGTTCCTGTGTCTATTTTCATTTCTAAACAAAAGGAACGTGTGACATGATCATGTCTGTTTTTTGTATAGGTGATGCAAGAAGGTAAAGATATGGTGGGAGGAGCATGAAGGATGATGGGAAAGAGAGCATGAGGAGGGTGAGAGAAAGGAGGGAAGAGAGAGAGAAAAATGAAGATACCCAGAAAGGGAAGGCTTTAAGAGAGCCAGAGCTTTCCTAGTATTTTAAAAATGCAGTCCCACTGAACGTGCCTTCCTTCTCTATTGTCAATCTCCCACCTTTACTTTCAGATCCCAGAAGCCATGGCCCATGCTGCTTCAGTGATGGTTATAGTGCTCTTCCCAAGGTCAAAGTTTCTACCATTTCCCTAATTGCCACCTGAATTTTCACACTGTCACATCAATCATTCTCTTGCAGACTTTATGAGGTTTTGCACAACTTGAAATTTAACACCCAGAATGATGTTTTTTCCCGGAAAGTGTAACTGTGCATCTGCACAACTTTAGTCAGCGATTAGACATCGAAACTGTTTCTTATACAAAATAAATGGCCAAGAGGAAGGCCACGGTGGCATAATAACACACACTGCAGCATGCTCTCACTTCAGAGCGCTGTGATGAACTGCTCATTGGCTGAGGATATTTGTAGAACAGTGCACTAAAGCCCTTTGAAGAAAATTTATAGTGCAATCAGCCATACTAGCTCTGGATTGCACTGCATGGGAGTATATGCCGATCCTTTAAGACTTAGAGAAAATGTGTAATATACGCAAACCCATTTTTTTTTTTTTTTTTTTTTTAGGAAACTAGAGGGCCATACAGTGAATTATAGCTTGGCAAGGCAGCAAATAGAACATGCATGCTTTGAAAAACAAATAACCTGGTTTTAAGTTTTCAAAGCATGGATTAATAACATGGATCTCTCTCATGTTTCTAAGTTGTCAAGTGTTGTTAGTGACAGCACTTAGATCCCAGCTCTTTGTTCTGGACCTGCAGATGATCAGCCTCCCGGGTGAAGACTGGAGCCTGTGATTTTAGTATCTCTGATGACACTGCCTCAGATGTGCTTCTTAGGAGATCATAGACATCATGGTACATTTTAATTAAACATTTCCACTGAAATTTCCTCTTATTCATAAAGCTAGCTTCATAAATACGTATCTAGGGCATTTTATTTTGCTTCTGTTGACTTCAAAACTGTCCAATAAGGAACAGGCCAAATTTCTATAATGGGCATTACTCAGAAAAAAAAAATTTACAATTTGAAATAAGTTCTGGTATTGATTATGATTATAACTTTCAGAAAATACCTAATTGTTTTACAAGATGGTCATATGAAGTCTTTGTAAAGTTCTGTTAGCTACATACTATTTACCTTGCAAAAACACTGCAACTGATTCACCACGAAACTAAGTTTACAGCAACTGGAACATCTTCAAACAAGTTTATCACTCAAACCTAACTCTAACTCTAACATGCTGCTGACAAATATCCAGTTCTTAGCTTTTTCTCACAAGACTCCACAAAGATGCCAGAACGGAAGCTGTTTAATCTTGACAAGAAGGAATAACTTGAAGAAGAAAACGTATTTTCTTTTAAAATAAGATTCTTCTATCCAATTCCCCATAGCATGAAGGACTGATGATCTGCACTAAGTTATTACACACCCTAGCAGCTCTAATATGCCTGCTTCAGCCTTAGTAGAAACACATGAGTTGATCAATTCCATTTGTAATTACATCTGGGAAAAGGGATTATAGAGACAAATATACTCAGCTGTTTGGTTCCCATGAGTACAACATGAAATTAATCACGGGTCCAATCTTCCTCCTGCTCCAGTGGTATTGATTAAGAAGAAGTCTTTGCCAAGTCCAACATGTAAGAGTCTTAACACAAAGTATTTAGAAGCACAAAATGAAAATGCTTTCCTCAGAAACCAATTTGATCTCTCCATGTGTAGGTTACCAGTAGTATTTTAAGCTCTTTGTAATAAGGATTCATTATGGCATTTCCTGATGGAAGGCACTTACTCATTTCTAAGATTTTACTAAAGTTGCACTGCTGTGGATTTTTCTATGCAGCAGTTTGGCAGTCCACTAATATTGCGATTCATAATTGCTGTGTCTCGAGCTTCTTCTACCTTACAATATCAATTGCTTCTCATGCCCTAATGAAAGTTTCCCAAGAATGCTGTTTTGACAGATATAGATGGTGTGTCAACTAACACATGGATGAACTCCATTGCTTATTTAATATTTAACATAATAGAGTTTTTAAAATGAAGCTCAAATAGTAAAATAAATACTATATGCAATTTCAGTAAATTTCATATGAACTTTATTTTATTGATTTTCATAAAATATTCAGAAGTTCACTTCCCTCTTGTCTCTATTTCTCAGATTTAATGTGAGGTCTGAACTCAGAAGCCAGGAAAAGAGTCACAGGTGGCAGGGAGGTTGAAGAGATTAAGAGAATCTGTAGACAGATAAGACACAGTTTATTCACGAGTGCAGAAGGCACTAGTCAGGCAAGCACCTTGCAAGCACATAGGCACCTAACAGAATACATGGGCCACTCCTAGGAGGACACAGGTGTCACACACTGACTGAGTAGTACACAAACTATAATAGGCACTCAAGGTGTTCAGGCTGGCTGACAGTGGCAAAGTAAAGTCAAGGCCTCTGATGTCATTTGGGTTTATACAAAACCCACACAAAAGTGACATTTTATTAGAATCGGTTATGTTACAGATATCGTCATTGCTTACTTTTGAGTTCTCTGGATTTCTTGTGTCAGCTGAGATGTCCTCTGTCAGTCAATATTTTAGCTAACTTATATCAGATATCCTATTACCACCTTGTGCAAACATAACCTGTCCCCTTTGCTGCTTTATGTTGCTTTCAGATCTTTGTAGTTTGTTTCAGAGTAGGTAAAATGCTGTCACTGGTCCAGTGTGCATAAAAGCCCCTATAGAAAATGGTATTTGGGGGACATATATGATGGAAAAGTAATGAAGACTTTCAGAGTCCTTTTCATAGATAAATAAGAGCTGGATTTCCTCAGATTTTATATAGGAGATGGGACTGTACCACAGAGATAGAATTCTTGCTTAGTGTTGTTTGAGTCCCTGAATTTAATCTCCAGTCCCAAAAAAGGAAAAAAGAAATGAGTGAAAGTTAAGGGTTTTCACAAGTTTATAAATAAAATTCAACAAATTTTATTTAATTATAGATTTATTCTCAGAAGATGTCACAGATTCCTGCTCCTAATTGGTGCTCAGTTTGGGAAGTAATTCTCTAGAATGTAGCAGAGTGTCTTTAAGGCTTTCCATCTGCCCTAGATAGCTTTAATTGCCTATGTGGCATAGCTAAGACTCACCCTCAGTTGAGGAACTGCTCAGGTCAGATTCACTTATAGGCATGTCTCTAGAGATTATCCTGATTTTTAATTAATGCAGGAGGGCTTGGTCCACTATGTGTGGCTCCATCCATAGGCAGGTGGAGCTAAACATAAGGTACTGAGGACAGTCAGAGAAAGCCAGCAAACAGCATGTGTATATGGCTGCTTGTTCAAGTTCTTGCTTTGATATCCCTGAGGGATATATTGAAACCTGTAAGCTGAAACAAACCCTTTCACTCCACAAATTTCTTCTGGTCTAATTGTTTCATCACAGCAACAGCAAGGAAATGAGAATGCTGTCTCTATCTCAGAAATATTAATTATATAAGCAAATAAAAAGATGTGAAACAAAATACTTTAAAATGTTAATTATTATGTATGAAATAAATGAACACATTACGTATGTCTTCACACTATCTGGCACTGTTTTAGCTAGTCAAATGTACCACTAATGAATACAACCAGCTATCCAATACTGATAGTACTCTTTGCTAGGTGCATTACATTTTTGCATGCTATTCATCATTTTAGACTAAAAGGTAATACATAGTTGTTTAGAAAAAAATTAAACAATAAAAATAAACATGAAGAGAAAACAAGCATATTTACGACGTAACCACATATTCTGTTTTTATGAAGTATGTTTTTACTTTATGTGAAGATGCTGGACTCTACAGTTTGGATCTTTCATGTTAAAGATTATTTTCCTATGGAGCATCAAAGGGCGGTGAAATATTTAGGAGGTGATGTAACCTATCAGGAGGTTTGTAGGTGACTGGGGGTGTATACTCTTGAACAAGACAGGTGGACTCCAGCCCTTTGCTTTGCTCATTTTCACTTGTCCATGAGGTTATCAGGCTTACTCAGACATACGTGACTATCATCTACTGCCTAACCACAGGCTCCAAAGCAAGTACTGAAACCTTCAAAACTGCAAAGCAAGATGACTTTTTCTCTTTATGTGTTAATTATTTCTGGTCTGTGTTATAATTACAGGAAGCTAACTAACATATCATTTAAATAAAGAACATGAAAAAATATGGCATTCATTTCCTAGGCTAAACATAGACATTTTTGCTCTTCAGGGACAATCACCTGAAATGCCTGGGTTGCTAATGGATCAGTCAGCAGCGCAAGGTCAAGAAAATGAGGACATTCCTAATTTGTCTTAGATTGATGCTTTAATAATTCTATGGATCTTTTGTTTTCTGAACACCAGTGCAAGTGAATTAAATTGAATTTTATAAAAAGACCTCTCAACTGTCACAGAAATTTTCATAGGCTGTGTTCTTATATAATGAATCAAAATTGAAAACCTGTGCAGTTTTTTTTCCAACCAATTTTTAACCCACATTAAAACAATATTTAATACAAATATTCCTTAACCATCTCATAGTCAATGGAGTTTTGTAAATGTTTTTCTAAGTAGCTTTATGACTTGTCCTAATGTCACATTCTAAATGAAAGCATAAAGTTGTTCTATGATGCTGCTGGCTTGAAGCTGCTTTTCTTCTCTTAACTGTGTCCTGTGAACAGCAGTTAATGTTTTCTCTTCCTGTATTTCATTATATCTCATCTTGATTGTAGTGAGACTCCATAATGAACTTTTTGTCGAGTACTACCACTAGAAAAAAAGCTATGATTTTGAAAAGCAAGTTATGCATAAACAACGTAAGGTAACTGATTTTTAATTCCTAATACTATGTTCTAATTGTAAGCCTATTATATTATATTATACTATATTATATTATATCATATTATATACATAATACAAATTGATAACATTTCTTCTAAAAGCAATTATTTTCAGCAACTAAGATTAGCTGTCATCTAATATTTTACAAGTCATTCATTTTTTACTATTTTGGTATAGGTTGAGAGCTAAGATTTTTAACTACTAGCTGTGAAATGACATATGCTATACCTCTTGATAAGCAAGCTCTTCTTGTTCTAGCCTGGTCAGCATTATGTAAGCAATAGCTATTAGTTGGTTAAGACTTTTTTTTCCAAATGGAATGTATATATTTATACTAATTTGTGAAGATTTTAGATTAAAATTTGCAGTTAAAATAGCAATAATCTAGATAGTTTCATCCATTTTTAGATGTTGTTTTAATAAGTTCTAGCATTTTTATATAACATAATATTTGTGAGTTACCAGTTTTGACTGGAACCTGGGTGAACTTTTATCACACTTCACTTGTCCATCCAGGCTCGCATGCTCTCTCTCTCTGTCTCTCTGTCTCTGTCTCTGTCTCTGTCTCTGTCTCTGTCTCTCTCTGTCTCTCTCTCTCTCTCTCTCCTCTCTCTATCTCTCCTCTCTCTCCCTCTCTCTTCTCTCTCCTCCCTCCCTCCCTCCCTCCCTCCCTCTCCCCCTCTCTCTATCTATCTATAGTCTAGATCCACTTCTTTCTGAGTTGCATTGGTTTTAAGTTTCTGATGGTTATGTATTGTTTTCCCTGATGGTTACATCTATTTATCATGCGACTGACTATGGTTGGCTTCCCATACTCTATATTCAGCCATTTGAAAAGTGAACTGGGTCATTACTTTTATATCTTTGTATTAGATTTCTTGCTGACTTTAATGAAATCTTTGTCTTGTAGAAAGAAATTTATGATTTTTTTTTTTGTGACTTTCAATGTAGGTAATTAAACTCGTTGCACCCTCCTGACAAGTTGCTCCTGCCTTTCCTTGATAACCCTCCACCTTTGCTCTCCAAGCACTGGGTGCGTCTGTCTGTATCCTCTGTTCCTTTCTCACTGTGGTTCTTTCTCACTGTGGTATCCAGCTAGTTTACCAAAGTACACATCGATTTGAACCATGAGACATCAATGCAGACAAACTTGCACACCACTGCGCTTTCAGAGGTCCACTTAACTTTCTGAAGTAGTGTGTTGTGTTAAGTATGTCGCGTACCCTGGTGCTTGGTGTCCCAGTTTCTACTTCTTCATGTTCGTAGACATGCCTTTTCCAGATTAGTAGGAAGATTTGCTTTTTTTTTTTTTTAAAGATTTATTTATTTTATTTATTATATGTAAGTACACTGTAGCTGTCTTCAGACACTCCAGAAGAGGGTGTCAGATCTTGTTACAGATGGTTATGAGCCACCATGTGGTTGCTGGGATTTGAACTCCGGACCTTCGGAAGAGCAGTCGGGTGCTCTTACCCACTGAGCCATCTCACCAGCCCAAGATTTGCTTTTTTATTTAGATGTGTTCTTACATTTTTTCCCAGTTTATATCTTTGTCAATTTTCATTTTAGTGCCTTAAACTATAAACCAAATTTCTTACCAATTAGTTGAGGTAGGCTTGTTTTCAGTTTTCAGTCTTATTTTTGGTGTCTTAAGAATCAGTAGCCTCTAGGGATAGAGGAGATTATAATAGAAGTATATCATTGAACATCTCTGACCCTTTCTGCTTTACTTACTCTACCTGTATAGGAATGAGCTTTTTAGAGAAATAATTAGGCTTTTGTTCCTGCCAGGCATTTGACGTACATTTTTAGTACATTATCAGAATAATCTTAAAATAAATTATTAGTATCTTCATAACCTAGCAGAGTTCATTAAAATCAAAGAACTCAAATATCATCCCTAATATCATAGGTCTAATATAAAGATCAGGCTTTAAATATAGCTCTCATAATAATGCCCAATTTAAAAGTGAAGATAATAAAACAATCTGATTTACAAGACCATAAAAATACTTAGCACCAAACTTAACCAAGTAGTTAAAGATGCATATACTGAAAATTACAAAGCACTGGGTGAAGAAGTTTAAGGTATAGGTAATAGAACAGGTCCCTTGTTTACAGATTAAGAGTTCTGTAATTTTAAAATGTCCCAGAGACTTAGGATAAAAAAAAATCAATAAAATTATTCCTAATGGTATTCTACTTTACTGATAGATTTGTGCCTAGTCTAATTATTATTAGGGAGGTTTCCTCTAGCAGTTGATGGGAGCAGATGCTGAGACCCACAGTTGATCATTGGGTAGATAAATGCTCACATTGGAGACGGTGATTGGATCCCTTCCATTGGAGCTCAGTGAACCCTGCAGAAGAAGGTGAAGAAGAGTTTTAGGCACATTCATGTTATTTTTATCTTTTAAACAAATAATCCTCAAATATAACAGAATATCCTGTTATTTACTTGTTAATATCCTGAAGCTTTCTTTGAGATATTTCCATTTTATGGTGACAACTATAAATTATCTAAATGAGAATGATTTAAAAATACATGTCACCTTAAAAAGATTTTAAAATTTGTGTGTGTGTGTGTGTGTGTGTGTGTGTGTGTGTGTGATCTATCTGTGGATATTGAAGGGAATTGGTTTTCTCATTCCACCTTGTACATGGTGGAAATTGAAGCCTGATAGTCATGCTCGATGCAAGTGCTCCTGCCCTCTGAGACATAGTGCCACCCTTACAATGATTAAAGATCTGATTTCTTTACTAAGGTCAGTCCTCAGTCATCTTCTACAAAGATTTCTTGAGCTGTTCATTTTGTAGGAACCAAAACACATTCACCTGTCCCTGTCCTGCTAATGAGATGTCTGTGTATGTCTCCTGGGGAAAGTTTCTATTTTCTGATGTAAGCATAGTGCTGGCCAACCTCTTCCATTTCCAGTCTCTCTTAAGCTTATTAGCACAGGAGACTTTAAATAGCTAATTTGTGTGGGGAAAATGGCAAGAACAGGAAAGGTGAGATGATTTTAGGAGTCAGTACTAGCACTCTTGGGCTGTTGACCAAATACCAGTAGTTTTGTAACTATAGGCTTGTTCATTTGGAAAAGAGAAGGGAGGAAACAAAACTAGCTCCTCTGTATATGAGCTTCTAGAGATGTTCTGGATCCCTTGGCCGGATATACTGCAACTGTCGCATTTGGCACTATCTTTAAGGTAGGAAATAAACTTGGAAATCATAAATCATTTTCTAAAGTTGTGGAATTTATGAGAGCTTTACATATAGGATTTATGTATACTTTTAGAAACCAGGTTCATTACTTGATATTGAAGTGAATAATAACAGCAGGAAATTCAGGTGCTTTAAAATAAGCTCATGAATGATAGATACCTAAACATTCTAATGACACAATAGGATACAATTCTGGAACACTAAAAATAAAACATGTTAGTGATAAAACAGGCAAAGTTGAAATATTATATGGATCTCAGTTCATAGCAATGCACTGATGTTAATTTCTTATTCTTGAATTTATATGCTAGTTTTGTAGTACTTAATCATTAATGGCAATGCATAAAGAGCATTTGCAAAGTTTTTGTAAGCGTTTCTGTAATTTAAAGGTGTTTAAAAATAGAAAAGTCCTACATATATGTAAAAATATGCTTCCAGACCACATTAAGTAAAACAACACAATTTTCTGGCATTTGTTTCATTTTCTTCTCCCACAGACACCCACTAAGAACTCTTGCAAGAGAGGTGGCACCATAGACTTACAGTGCTGACTAGAGAACCATTCCTCTCACCAAACAACCTGTCCGTTTCACGACAGGTTAATAGATGCATCCATTTCATTGTGGAAGCACTGGGTAACATTTACTCACATGATTGATTTCTTAATTTAGAGTTATAATACCCACTGTTAAGGCGACTTCACACTACTTTGTGTTTCAATGTTGAAGTAACAGGTCTTGTTTTGAAGCCCCCATGTGAAAGCCTGCCTTTCATCCTTCCCTAAACTTGCAAGAACAACTTTCTCTTTCCACAGCACTTCCAAACTTGGCTAAGTTGATCTGTGAACACTGGCTTCGGCCACTTATATTGTGTCAGTTATACATGACAGTAGTTTTCAGAAGGACACCACTTTCTTCTAAAATATTGAATGCATTCAATTTGTGTTCTTGCTGTCAAAAATGTATTCCCTTCATGCTTTGGCTGCTTTAGATTTCAGTATCATCAGTAATTACACACTGCAATTCCTCCTAAATCAGGCTTTCTTCATGGAGGAAAATGTTGGATAGTGTTCCACAATCATTGCTATTGTGTTACTATTAAATCAATATTAGAGAAGGGCTGTTAACAGTTGACCCCTGACTTCTTAAGTGTATTTACTTATTCTCAGTTCCTATCAACCATTTATTATATATAGGTTGGTGTTTTGAAGTGATTTCCTTTTGTGGGCTCTTCATCACAGTAATTGTGTTTGCTCCAGGCAACTTCATTAATTTGACACATCAATATTTAATTATGTTCAACACTCACAATACATAAATGAGTATGGTACTACATACGGCCCTCAATATCTGTTATGAGTTGAAGTGTGTTACTCTCACAGTTCACACACTGAATTTCAATCTCTGTTGTCTCAGAATATTTGAAAACAAAGTGTTGCTATAGATGTGTTTAGTTAAAGTCATTATGTAGACCTTAATAAAATACTGCCTAATTTCTTTAAAAATAAGAAAAATAAGAGAAATGTGTCCCATATATGTGACTTATGCATTCATATTCTCATCATCATAGTCATTTTCATATATGCATTTAGGTGCTTCTGTATTGTTATTCCATCACTGTGAGCAAATACATGACAGAAACCAATAAAAGATGAGTTTGTTTCTGCTTACAGTTTGTAGGAATGATGTTCCTCCTAGAGGATAGGCTTGGCTATGGACTCTGAGAGACTTGGTCTGTTTTCCTGATCAAACAGAAAAAAACAGGAACATCTGTCCCTTTTCAGTCTGGGGTCTTAGTTCATGAGACAATGCTATATACATTTAGAGTGGGCTTGCATCGTTCTGTGGAAATATCTTTGTGTACACATAGGATATGTCCCTGAAGTGACTTTAAAGCCAGTCAAACTGACTGGCTTGAAACAGAATAAGTTTTAAGTCAAATAAATGACACTGGAATCTCCTTCAGGAAATACATGAGATAGAATGGCAATCTCAATTACAGTATATGGGTCATGAGTTTTTCCTGTTTTTCTCTTCTATAAACCTATCACCGCTTTATCTTTAATAGGAACTATAAACAAAATCGTGGAAAAGCTATGGTTTCAGGTACGGTTTGTATGTCTTTAATAAACGTACACTTTATTTGATGAAAACTCACCATACTTTGCTTATATATCGAACAGATGATGCATTAAGAAAACAAGCAACATAATAGTAGTATGGAGTGTTAGCAACAAGAGGATTGAGAGAGAGTAAAACATGAACTGAGGCTTTCTGTCTGGTAGGTACTGAGATGACTTACAGAGGAACCGGATCTCAGGGATGCAAGCTAGAGATACGGTTTGGAGTGATTTCTCTTGCTGTAGCATAAATCCATGGATTCGGGTAATAATTTTGTGTGTGTGTGTGTGTGTGTGTGTGTGTGTGTGTG
>NC_034595.1:32908959-32914583 GCF_900095145.1 Mus pahari | reverse complement strand
CCCCAGCCCCCAGGGACTAAACCACCAACCAAAGAGAACACATGGAGGGACTCATGGCTCCAGCTGCATATGTAGCAGAGGATAGCCTTGTCAGGCATCAATGGGAATCCTCTCTTGTCCTATGAGGGCTTGATGTCCCAGTGTAGGCATGAGTGGGTGGGTGGGTAGGGGAACACCCTCACAGGAGCATAAGGGGATTCCTTGGGGGAAACAGGGAAAGGAGATAACATCTGAGAATAAAGAAAATACCCTTTTAAAAAAGCAATCCCTGATTTTACATTATCATCAATTTACATTTATGGGGAGACATTATCTGACAGAGTAACTGTGATACAGGTGCTCAGAATCAGATCAGGAAATTTAGCTTCCTCTTGGAAATGTGGTGAAGTACTTAAAAACATGGAATTGGGGCAGAGGATGGTCAAAATTCTGAGAATTGAATCTTTTTTCTGTCATCTGTAACCTGGGCTAGCTGTTAAAATGTTTGTGCTTTATTTCTTCCTCATTCACAAACAGAAAAAATAATGCTTGCTTCCTAGAGTTATTTTTTAGGCTTGCAAACGATCACACATGGGAAGTATATACTCATCTACAGTGACCTTCAATAATGAATTTCTTAAGAAGAAAGGAACACCAAAGGGCAGTTTGAAACAGTTTTATACAATTTTTACTCCATTTTGTTTTATTGTCCAGCCTCTATAAGGGGATTTTGCCTTGTTTCATTGTACATTGTTTTGTCCCTTTGAGTTTTCTAAGAAGGAAACTCAAAGGGAGCTTGGGGAGAGGGGAGCTGAAGTGTGGAGCTAGAAGGATTAGAGTGATGGGAAACTGTGGTCCATATGTTGTTGTTCAAGACAAGAACCTATTTTTAATAAAAATGTATAAAAATGAAAAAAGGAAATGCTTTCGATCAAACATGTGTCTGACACATTTCTTATGCTCTCTTAGCATGCATGTTTATAGGCAATCTGGATTTGTATATACTAAGAATAAATTTGATATTTTATAAATTCCAGTAAGGTACGCATGCTCAAGAAGTTGGTATGTATGTATGTATGTATGTATGTATGTATGTATGTATAAAATCTGACTTATGTTGTCTGCTATGCACACATTTCCATGCACATCATACCACCTCCTGCAGTTTTACTATCTCAGCTGTCAAGGGCTGTGGGAGTTCTCAAGAATGAACATGGCAGCAGTAATAAGCTGCAGGACAAGAACTGAATTCACAGGCCAGAGAAATGAAATGAGCTCTGTCTTATGTGCAATCTGTCTCATGTCCCACCTTCAAGGAAGAGCTCTGTGGTTGGTGGGAACTTGGCAGGCTAATTTTCCCATCCAATGTTTACTTTAAATCTTGTATGAAGGAAAAAAGAACAGCTCAGATGTGACTTGTTACTTCTGGCAATATATAACAATAAATTGGTGTGTGTGTGTGTGTGTGTGTGTGTTTGTATCTGTGTTTCTGTGTGTGTGTTTGTATATGCACATGTGTGCACATGCGTGCTGCACAAGAGAAGGAAATGGAAACTTTTCAAGAATCATTTTGACTGATAAGTTTTTAAACTAAAAGGATGCTTAATTTTAATTATGTATATGTGCGTATGTATATGTGCGTACGTATATGTGCTTGTACACATGAGCTCAGTTCCCGTGGAGTTCAGAAGGAGGCATCAGAGCTAGAGGAATGTCAGGTTAGGATGCTGGGAACTGCAAGGAGATTCACTGGATGAGCGTCAAGTACTCTTAATCACTGAGACCACCTTCCCAGACACTGGAGAGACAGTTCATCTTGGAAATAGCTTAAGATTTCTAACATAAATCTTTTCTTTGTATAGTTGACTTTTCAAATATTAGCGAGAAGGCAAAGACCTTTGACAGTAAAAGCTGTGTGAGTTTTTTTGTTTTTGTTTTTGTTTTTTTGTTTTTGTTTTGTCAAAAATTTGTTGTCTTTTTCTCATGAGTCATTGATTTCTCTTTGTGAAACCTATGTAAATTGTCACTATGGTAGCCTAACTAATTCAACCACTCCCGAGTCTACACTAGATTTCTTTAGTTTCCCCAGTGCTTAAAAGTCTATCATAGAACCTCTCCCCATGCACTTCTCACTGACACCAAGGGCTTTTTCAACCCAATGAGGATAGGGCTTATTTCTGTGTAACCTTTGAGTTTTGATTTAAATACCTTTTCCTTTGAGACTTTTCCACATAGACTTAAACTGGGGCTCTTTGTTATCAATCCTTACAGATTGAGGTATTTTTGTTCATGAATGCATTGAGCCATTTATTCAAGTGCTGTGCACTGTCTAGACACTTAATGGTTACTTGCTTGATGAAAGAATAAAGGCATCAACAGTGTTCCCACTCAGACAGTTTTTGCTTTTGCTGGAATTTACAAAAGTAACATTTCTTCTTCCACACAAAGGCTTATTTCTTAATGTTTGACCTTGAATTATAATGTTACAGCCATTCTCCAACAATTTCTTAACTCTGTAGTTACAGGAAGCTGACTATGCATTTCAGAGCCATAGTCACAGCCATCTTGCTCTGTGAGTGTACCATCAAGTCTGTGCTAAGAAAGGGGCTCTGACAAGTGAAAGGGAAGGTCTCTGGATTCCTGAATTTAACATATTTTCAAAAGAATGCAAAAGCTTATAGCTATACTTTTGGTTCTGTGGTTTGTAATCAGTTATTTTTTCCCCCGTATTAACAGCATGTGACCTATTTTTTAAATAGTAGAAGAACAAAGTTTAATCTTTTCCAACTTATTCAAGATGACTAATTATAAAATTTTAACAGTAAAATGATGTCATGCTTTCAGGAGATTTTTCTTTTTAGCTTCTTGGTTGCCTGAACTGTTTTAAGAATGCTACTTTAAGAACTGAGAACCCAAATGAGAAATAACAAAGATCTTAACGACACACTTTCTATTTTTTTTTTTTTTAAAGTAGAAATAAAGATTCACCCTATTTCTGTCTGTTTTTTTACAAAGTTTGGAGTTACTTTTAATAATAGGAAAAACCTAAAGACAGCAAAATACATCCAAACAAAATAATCTTCAAAGTCAGCTGTGTGTGATCATTGAAATTTGAATGCCAGGAGCAGCAGTTTTATTGCCCTCTCATGGATGAGAAAACCGGGGAGTGAGGACAGAGATGCAGCTAATACCTATGGCTTCCTCTTGACCTTGGAATTTATGTTCAAAAAGGAGCATCTCAATTGGAGACATTGTAAATTTTTACTTTTTCGCCCAGAAATTAAATTACTATCTATCTCTAAATTTAGTGTAGCAGAATCTCAAGAGTATCTGCGAAACTGGATTGACTTGACAGCACGTTTCACATGTATTTGTGAGCGCGGGAGTTAAAGAAAAGCTTGCAAGTTGCTAAAACAAATTCAGAAGAAAAATCAACAAATGCAATCACCAAAACCAATTTGCAACTTAGATATGAGAAACTGAGGAAATTATAAATATTTGATCAAGGTCATATTTGTTGTGTACACGCACTTCCAATCTGTTTATTTTACAGAGTTTCTATTTTCTTTTTCTAGAAAAAAAAAACCAAAAACAAACAAACAAAAAAAACCCAAAAAACAAAAACCTTTAAATGTCCAAGATTGAAGTCCTTTAATTAATTAATATTTTTATTATGAAACTTAGTTCAAAATTTAACACCCTAAACTCAGGGAAAAAGAATAAAGATTGAAACATGTAATTTGATAGCTTGCCTAATGTGGACAACTCATTGCTAAATGCTGATTATTTTAGTATATTGGGAAGGAAAATTTATATTCTATAAACTATATAACATAGTATACTATAGTGTCATTTTATAAACTGCATTATGAATTATATATGTATATATAAAATTCATAAATATGTATAATGTTCTTATTGACTTTTGGGTATATGTATTATTATACAATGATAGTTACAGTGATTGACATTTCAGAAGTTCAAAATTACTGTTTCATTGGCTTCATATTTGCTTTATATTTAAATTTTCAAGGAAGTATGTATGGATGGATTTCTTGTTACATGTTGGGCAACGCTTAAACTTGTGATTCTACTGGCTCTGTTATTCCCACTTTGATGATAGGTGTGTGTCACGGGATATGTCCCATTACATCATCATTGGGCTGTCGATTGTCTCTGATTTGGGTAACAAGAGAACAAGGTGTTAAAATTACTGATGTTTTTCATCTTGTGTTTTGTAAGCTTTGGGACCGAAGTCTATTTATGTTACCTGAAAAGATATCATATCTGCAAAGCAAAACTCCAAGGTTCAAAGTAGTCCCTAGGGAATGGATGCACAGTAGGAGGAGGCACCTGCAAAGCAGTCTGCTACTGGGCTGTGAATGATATCTTGGAGACTGGAGAACAGGTAGCTTCCCTTTCCCTCTCCTTCTCTCCCTCCCTCTCCCTCTCCCTCTCCCTCTCCCTCTCCCTCTCCCCCTCTCCCTCTCTTTCCCCCTCCCCCTCAAGTTTCCCCCTCTCCCTCCCCTCCCCTCCACCTTGATCACTCACCCTCTCCTCCTCCTCGCCCTCCCCTCCCCCTTTATCCCTGTCCCTGTCCTTGTCCCTCTCCTTCTCCCTCTCCATCTACCTCTCTGTCTCTCCTCTTTCTTCACAGGGTCACATGATGTAAGACAACCTGGGCTCAAATTCACAATCCTCTTTTCAGCCATTTAAATGCAAAAATTACAAATGTGCCCCACCATTTCTGGTTCAATATTTTCTAAGCTGTTGTTTGGGAGTATAAAATTCCTTTGAAATTTTGTACTGTGCCATGATTATTGGGAACTTATTTCCATCAGTTGATTCTGCATGACAAGCAGCCTAGCATGGGCAAATGTCACGAAAGAGCAAATGATTTGTTAGACAACATACCCAGAATACTGTGGTAGAAATCTTATGGCTCTACTTGAATTCTGAAAGATGAATTACCTATAGGATGGATATAAGGGATTCTTCTATACAAAATGTGCAAAATTTCAGAAGTTAGAATGATTAATGATGAATAAAAATATATGATGGAAAACACCTAGGCATAGCAGGTGTAAATTGGTTTCTTTTTCTGGAAAGGTATCGAAGAAAAGAAATATTAAAACAAGATATATTACTAGTGAGCAATTTTTTTAACCCACGGGCTATTTGGAATAGGCATACTTCAACAATTCTGGGCTGAGTAGTTCACAAATGTAATTGTTCAGAAGCGATATGAAATGATGTAAAATACAATTCTTTGAGCCAAATATATACAGGCTTGAGAAAAACTCCATCTCTTTATTATTATTATTTTCTTTATTTACATTTCAAATGCTATCCCGAAAGTTCCCTATACCTCCCCCCCTGCTCCCCTACCCACCCACTCCCACACTACTTGGCCCTGGCCTTCCCCTGTGCTGGGTCATTTAAAGTTTACAAGACCAAGGGGCCTCTCTTCCCAATGATGGCTGATTAGGCCATCTTAAGCTACATATGCAGCTAGAGACTCGAGCTCAGGGGGTATTGNTTAGTTCATATTGTTGTTGCACCTACAGTGTTGCAGCCCCCTTCAGCTCCTTGGGTACTTTCTCTAGCTCCTCCATTGGGGGCCCTGTGTTCCATCTAATAGCTGA
>NC_034595.1:32880143-32908689 GCF_900095145.1 Mus pahari | reverse complement strand
AATGTATCTTGGGTATTCTAAGTTTCTGGGCTAATATCCCCTTATCAGTGAGTGCATATTTAGTGACTTCTTTTGTGATTGGGTTACCTCACTAAGGATGATATCCTCCAGATACATACATTTGCCCCAAAATTTCATAAATTCATTGAAAAATTCCATCTCTTACTGATGTGCAAGTCTACACACAATTTTGATCTTCAGCTCCTCATCACGTCTGTGTGTGTTGTGGTAGTTGAATTAGTTATTTTATGAAAATTAGATTAGGATATCTTGTGTAAGTTAGTTATTAAAATAAATACTTATTTTCATTTAAAATAACAACTTATTACATATTAAACATCTTTTGCTTTTGTTCTGTTCCTAAAACTATAGTTGTAGTAACTTTAAAATTAGTTCATTGTGAGCTTTGTACAGTGTACCTTGACCATAATTTTCTACTTAACTCATCCATGATATACCTCTCTTCCATTCTTACCATCTTTCTATAAGTTTTTAAAACTCTTCAAGACAAATTTGTGTTGCCTAAATATTCTTGGATATTGCCACTAGAGCATAGTTGACATTCTAGGGCACTTTTAGAGAAAACTGTCCCCTCTATGATAACAAAAATGTGTACTTTAATCCACAGTTAGGGATGAGATTTCCTAACTGACTCTTCATGCTTGGACTTTGTCTTTCTTGGGGATGCACAGGTTTTGTAACAGTTGCAGCATTTTCCATGAGTTGATATGTGAAACCTCCTGCTTATGTCCAGTAGATGCTTCCTATGTCTGTCTCTTACACTCTTTCTCACCCATCTTCTGCAATGATTCCTTTATAGAATCCCTGAACAATCTGTAGCATCTTATTTCATAAACTTTTGCTAGTTGTAGGTCTCTGTGGTAATTGTCATATACTGGAAATTAAAACTCATAAGATTAGATTCATTGATGTAAGTATATAAGGGTGAGTCATTATAAGTCAGTTTAATGCTATGACTCTTTAAAAGCACAGTATTAGTTGGTTATTCCCTAAAGTCCATGTCCAGTTTGTTCAGTCTCCTCACTTGATAATGGTGCCAAGTATGAGTTTTATCTTAAATCCAATCAGAAGGTAATATGATGCATTTATAATTTTTCTTGCCATGATTGAATCACTAGGCATGTCTTGCCAGGACTGTTACTGTAGGTCTCATGCTGCAGAGCTGATTTTGACTGATAATTATTTTTTCCTCTGTTGTATTGCATAACTCCTTCCAGAACTATGAAAATTACACTATAGGGATAGAGTTTCCAGGTACATGCTCTATTGAGTTCATCATATTCATGATTTAAGTATGTGGTATCTTTGAAAGAATTGGGTGTGGGAACTAAATGGGGTAAAGGGAAAGAGGGGGAAGGGAGGAGACCATGTCCATCCAGAGTTCCACCTATGCTCTGGGCAGGTGGACATGGGAGGATTGCCAGACACTTTCCACTCAGCCCCGGTTGGGCATCTAAGCCACTCGACATCTGACCCCACTCAACAGGGGGTGGACAAGGGGCAGACCCTGATACCAGGGTCCCCAGGGCAGCACCCTCAGCCCCGAGGTTATGGGAGAGAGGGCAAAATGAGAGAGGTTCCCACACAGGCAAGAGTCCTTAGTCCAGGCCTTGACTGGAGAACAAGGAGGCCTTCCACCGGAGGCTCATTAGAGGAAATCCTATCCCATCGTCCAAACACAGGGGATCTTGATGAACAGAGACAGTCTATGGTTTTAGAGCTTTATTGTAGAAAGGAAGGGCTAAAGAAGAAAAGGTAGAAAGAGAGAGAGACTGGCCATGGCCAAAAGGAGAAAAGGGGGAAAGAGAGAGAAGAAAGGCTAGAGTAAGAGGGAGAGAGCAAGAGAGAGAGAGAGAAGAAGAGAGTGAGAGAAGAGGAGAGAGGTGAGAGTAAGAGGGTGAGGTGAGGCCAAGCAGCACCTCTTACGGTGGGCTGTTATCTTTACTGTCACTAGGTAACTGGGGAGGAGTGTAGCCTGAAGGCCAGAAGTTTGGGACACTGTCTACCTGACTACTAGCCACGCTTCTCCTGTGGGGCTGTGGAGGCGGTAACTTCTACAGGAGCCAGAGTTCAGGAAATGTGAGGGAACACCTACCGTACCATGTAGGTGAATTATCACCACTCCAGGGTTCAGACCTCAGCTTGACTGGAGACCAGACTGTCTGTGTATAGCCCAATGCCCCACAATGGGGTTTTACCGTTAAATCTTTGGGGAGTAACCAAGAGCAAAGTTGATAATTTGTAATGTTTAATGAGTCTATGGGACCTCATTCACCAACTCCCAAAGAAGTAACCCGTTCTTAGTACTTTTTTGAGTTAATTAACTGATACATGAGAAGTAAATTGGTGCCAATAGTTTTATGAATTAAGAACTAGCTTGATGTCCCTCTCTCATGAAGATTCACTACTATGAAACAAGATGTGGTATAAAATAACTAGGCAAATGAGAAGATTTGGCTTTTATTTCCAATTCCTTCTTGGATACTCATAGAACTCCTATGAGTCTGTAATAATTACAGAAGGAGAGTCTAGGGACTTACGAATTTGCTGCTTGAAATGAATCTTGAACATTTAAGACTAAACATTGAATCACTTACACCACCCACAGTATCAACTGACCAGGACTCATGGGAACTTGCAGAGATCAGGGAATATGGAGGGCTCTGACCTTGGTCTTCTGCATATATGTTGTAGCTGAGTAGCTTGGTGTTCTTGCAGTAATCCTACCAGTGACCATCAGGATTGTCAATGCCTCTGTTTACTTGTAGGACCCTTTTTCCTATTCTGGGTTGCCTTGACCAACCTTGATGTGATGGCATGTGCTTAGTTTTCTTATAGACTGTTGCATCATGTTTGGTTATTGTCTCAGGGAGTTCTGTTTTTCTGATGGAAGTACATCTGGGAGAAGAGGGTAGATTGGGGTAGGGAGTAAAGGAAACTGTAATCAGGATGTAATAAATGAGAGAAGAAGAAACAGAAAAAGAAAAAAATCAAGAAAATGAGCAAGTGAAAAAAATGAGTCTATTTTTTTTTCCAGGGTAATAACTTTCTGGCTAGTTGTTAATTTCTGGTGAACTAATTGAACTGGGATTTAATTGTCAGTATAAGGCTGAGAAATATCAAGCTTTAATTAAAATATATCATAACCTCTCTGAAATTTCTAGGAGATATATTGCACAGAAAACCTACTGCTCCTCTGGTTCTTATAATCTTTCCACTCCCTCTTCTGCAATGGGTCCTGAGCCCTAGGTGCAGGAATTGTGTTGTAGATGCAACACTTGGGACTGGATACAAGATCATCGCTTGTTTTATACATTTTGTTTGGCTGTGGATTTTTGTAATGATCTCTTTCTGTTGCAAAGAGAAGTTTCTTTGATAAGGGTTGACAACAACACTTTTATGTGGTTATGAGGATAAATATTAAGAATATACCTGGGAATTAATGCTGGCTACCTAAACAAGACCTGAAATAACAGTGAAAACAACTGGGCATGCTACCACAAAAGAGTGAACTAGAGGTTCCCAAAGTTCAACAAGAGCTATGAACATTGGAAAAGGCTGAGAGTAGAAGAAAATGGTAACTCACAGAGAAGAGAGCTGCCTATTGGTTAACCAATACCAAATATTTGGACCTGAAAACATACGCATATAGAGGTTTATACAATTTTTTTGCTTCCTCTTCTGCGTTGATGATTGAGCCATGATGGGGATGGCCTTTATAAAAACACCCTATGTTGGAGTTAGTTCCATGAAGTTTATCACTGTCTACATATTGTTTAGCTGTGGATTGGTTGTTGTTGTTGCTGTCTTATTTACTATCTTCTACAAGGAAAAGCTTTTCTACTGGGGGTTAAGTAATGAACTGACTTATGAGTAAACAAGTATTTTATTAGAAGTAATTTTATTGCTATGCTCCTTTACCAGAATAATGGCAGCATGGTTTTCCCCATGCCAATGACCAATCCAGTTTCAGATTTATGGACAGTTTAGTAATGTTATTAATGTCTACGTTTCTCTTCTAGTAGTGTGTAAAATACCTTCTAGCCTATTGAACACTAGTCAGTTGGAATGAAACTTTTAGTTTGGTATCATGTTAATTTTTTCATATTCAATGTCATAAGTAATTTAGTTTTGTCTCAGTAATAGAGCCTTACCATTAAGTAATAGAGGGTGACCAATAGCTTTGGAAATAGCCTGTGATGTTTGGCCAATGAGGTCTATGGGACCTGTATGGCCAACAACTAAGGAAGATCTAACCCATTCGTGGAACTGGAGGTTTTACTAGTGACAAAATGTCTAGTTAGGACATTGGAAATAAAGCTATTCACATATCAGATATACAGGTTTTGTAGAGCTGGCACTGTGTTCCCTATTATAATGCAAAGATATAATAGTATCTTTGATATAGTAGTTTAATAATAAACACTTGTCAATGTAAAACGGCCTCATAACTTACATTCTGTAACTTCTCCCAAAGTCTTGAGTTATCATTTTTATAAACACAAGAAAACCATCATTAAATATGGCAGTGCAGTTTGATATTTTGAAAAATTTTTACTTAAAATTGATTAATTAATTAATTAATTTTATGTTTATGAGTGTTTGGCCTGCACCATATGGAAGTCAGAAAAAGGCATCATATTCTGAAATTCTGGAACATTGTGAGCCAGCATGTGTGTGCTATATATTGAACCCAGGTCCTCTGCAAGAATAACAAGTGCCAATCTGCTGAGCCATCTCTCAAACACTGGTGTTTTGAACTTTTTCACAAATTAAAGTACATCCTTCCTTGTTTCTTTTTTTATGATTGACCTTATGACTTTTACCTTACAATGACATCCAGACTGATAAGAAAGTTTACACATGATGAGCGTATTAGTCTAGATTCTCCGGAAGAGCAGGACCCATAGAACAAAGATCTCTTATAATGAGATTTATTAGAAAATCATACACATTATAGTTGGAGTAGTCCAGAGAGGTTCAAAATCTTTTAGTTGTTTAGTCCACGAGGATTACTTGACTTTAACTCTGAATTTAATTCTGAATTGAATGATGAGGATCTGGAGGATTACAGGAGAACGTCTAGCTTTCATTCTATGTTAGGTGTCCAAAGAATCTCGTTCTAATATAAGTAAAAAAAAAAAAAAAATAGAGCAGTAGCATCAGTAGGATAGATGAACATGTAAGCAAGAATAAAAGAAAACAGGCAAAACCAAAAGTTTCTCTTTTACTTTTCTCTTTTTCCTGGGTTCCCACCAGAAGCGGCTACTCAGGTTTATTCTGATTTTTTCTTACTGCAAATAATCTGATTATGAAAAACTCTCACAGAAATATCTATTAGCTTACCTTTCACTTGATTCCAGATCCAATCACATTGACAGCCAGAGTAATCATTACAGTGAGAGAGGAAAAATTGGACTTTTTGCTAGTTCTTGTACAAACCTCTGAGAGTTGTCCCACATTCTGGACACTGGTTCCAATGTTTTCAAAATCTTTTGGTCAACCCAGATGACAGCTTGGTTTTGGGGAGTCCCAGAACATACTTCCTAAGATGGCTGACTTTTTACTGACTTGAAACTAATTATTGGGATGTAAAGATGGCTCTAATCACAAATGTCTGTGCCTAGATGGCTTTTAGAAACTACTTTGGAAAAGAAAAATGTCTACAACATCAACATGATTTTTCTATTTCTTTTTTCTTTTTTCAATTTTTATTAGGTATTTACTTCATTTACATTTCAAATGCTATCCCCAAAGTCCCCTATACCCTCCCCCCCTCCTGCTCCCCATCCACCCACTCCCCCTTCTTGGCCCTGGTGTTCCCCTGTTCTGGGGCATATAAAGTTTGCAAGACCAAGGGGCCTCTCTTCCCAATGATGGCTGACTAGACCATCTTCTGCTACATATGCAGCTAGAGACATGAGCTCTGGGGGGGAGGGGGGAGGGTGTGCTGGTTAGTTCATATTGTTGTTTCACCTATAGGGTTGCAGACCCCTTCAGCTCCTTGGGTACTTTCTCTAGCTCCTCCATATGGGGGCCCTGTGTTCCATCCTATACCTGACTGTGAGCATCCACTTCTGTGTTTGCCAGACAGTGGCATAGCCTCACAAGAGACAGCTATATCAGGGAACTTTCTTTTTATCTCAGACTGATTTGTCTTGAACACTATTCTCAATCCTACTGCCTCAACCATCTAAGTACTGGAATTACAGGTATATGCTAACAGGCTTGAATCCTTCTTTGATCGTTGGAGCTACAAAATATTCTCTAGTTTCAAGCAATGCATCAACAAGTCATGATGCTTTGTTGAATTTTTATTATTGTTTAATTTCAGTGTTGAACTTCTGTATATAATTAATAAAATTAAATGTGATTGATGTTTGGTAGATTAAGTTTAAAATGAACAAACTGTGAATGTTTACTTGATTTCCATAAAGTAGATGAAAAAGTCTAGTAATTGAATGATCAAAACTGGTATTCTATTTGGAATGTATAATGATACTTTTAAACTGACACCCTTTAACTGTTTGAAATAGTCTTTCTTTTGCTAATGGAGTTGACATATTATCAGCATTATTTTCACCTTTCTAAAATGCACACAGAAGCTTGAAATTAAAGATGTAAAAGCTCATTTGTATCAGTAGTCACTTTATCGAGGTGGAATTTTGTGCATCGTGGTGCCCTGTAAACACATCCTCCTCTCTTGCCTATATGAATCACTTTCCTCAGTTACATTTCTTCTAAATAGTTCACTTGTATTCACTGCTTGTGCTTTCTGAACACTTTTGTATTTTGTAGTTTCTTTGGGTCAGTGACATCATCATAAATCCTAGCTTGCCAGGAGCACCAGCTCATTTCTTAGATATTCTTTTTCATAAATCCATTTTTATTAAAAAGGTAAACTTGATTATTTGTCACAACACGTACTGGTAGAAGTATGTGTTATCAAAGCAAACAAGAATTGTTATAGTTCCGTGTTATAAAAATAGTTGAGAAATTCAGTGTAGGAAAATGTTCTTATGAGATTACATTTGCCTATGTCTGTTTTCTCTCTCTTCCTGGTCTATGATTTTAATTTACAAATTCCCCACAGTTCCCAGTGAGTTTATCAACTGGAAGTTTCCAGCCTCTTTATGGTGGATGTTATGGAACATGTTTCATCATGAAAATGGCTGCTGAGATAGATTATGGGCATCAGAAGCAATGCTGATGTGTTTGCCAAATGAGTTGATTGAGGTCCTATCCCGCCATATGTGTTAGGAAGTACACTTTATCTTTTCAGTGTTTCTTACAAGGAAAGCTGGTTCTGCTACACATGGAAAGGAACTGACAAAAGGACGTCTTCCTTATTCATAGTCATCCATGGTTTGAGTAGCTGTTAAAAAACCAAAAAAACCAAATAAACAAACAAAAAAAGCAAGCAAACCAACCAACCAACAAACAAAACCACCCATGCTTATGTGGGACTAGAATCATGAGTGAAACAAGATGTCCAAAATGGAAGTTTCTAAATTTATCAACTATTATTTTTGATACAAGTGATAATCTTGTATTAAAAATGGAAACTCTAGGGGTAACCTGAACGGGGCTTGGGAGCAGTTACCTTCCTTTGCCTGGGATTCTAGAATATATGGTACTTTATTCTATAAGGCCCTATGTCTCTCTTTGCCCATATTATTTGTATCTCTTACATTATCTCCTTTTGTATTTATATGAAGCTCATTTGCTACCAGTGATAGGTAAAAGATATGGTGATTTTATTATTGTAATGTTGGTTTCCATTCAGCTGACTCAGCAAGCTATATAGTGCTGGACATAGGTTCTTTTCCTGCACTCTCTGACTTACTATTTTCTTCTTGTGACTTTGTCGTTTGTGTTATTATATAGGCATGGAATGTGACACAACTGACTTAAAAAAACAGTTTATAAAAAGTCCACATTGCCCCTATTCATTTTTATGAAGAACTAAGACCTACGTATACTTACAATTGCAGATGAGACTCATGATATAGCCAGGCCCACACACAGGAAAAGAAGATTCAGATAGGAGAAAGTACATAAATATACTTATTTCTTATTTAAAATGTTACTTTGTCACCTTATGATGCCATGTTGTCCTGAAATACAATTATTAATCTTTTTCCAAAACAGGAACAAATTTCTGATCTCCTTAGAAGTGGCTTCCTTAAACTCTGATGATTTATGGGGAATGTTTCCATCTGCCCCTGACTTCAAGATATCTGCAGCAAACACAATTTTGTTCATTCACTGGGCTGTTTTCTTAGTTGTAGCAATTATATCAAAATAAATTTAGGTTGCTTACAGCTTCTCTGTACCATCCAAACAGCTAACTTATAGTGATAGATCAATGTTAGGATTATTGCTAACAAATAACCAGTGCATAACGAATAACCAAGCAAGCAAGCAAGCAAACACACAAACAAAAGTCAGGAAACACAAGCAACCTTGTCTCATCCAAGAATTGAAACCTTGGGGCAGTATCACAAAGGTCTCAGTGTTAGCAAGGAGAAATTCATTTGTTAGATACAGGATATACCCTTGGGTCAGCTTCTGAAAGAGACTTGACCTCTCTCTTGTCCAGAGCACATACATGAGTTGATTGATAATCATGGAATGTGGCCACTTTTAGGAAATACAACTTTGCACCTAATTTGTTTTTCAAACAGTGCTCAGAGATGAAGAATTGTTGTGTAGTTCAAACAATCACAGGATGTAAAAATGGTTTCACCCAGTTTTTACAGTGAAATTTCTTCAAAATGTCTTAGGTGTCAGACTTATTTGATTCTGGTCCTATCTGTACTCTCAAATATGCTTCTCAGGTTAATGATTCATCCTATTTCATTTTGTTGCTTCTCCATAGGATTGATCTCCTTTTATCCCCCCTTCTCCTCCCCTTAACTCAGTCATTATCTATCAGGGGGTTATTTAAACAAGTTGTGTGTCTTGAGGGGCTGTATTTGTCTCCTTCATTTGCTACAGAGCAGAGTTCCTTGTAAAACAAGGTTTTTTTTTCCAAAATCGTTTTTATTAGATAATTTCTTCATTTACATTTCAAATGCTATCCACAAAGTCCCCTATACCCTCCCCTGCCCTGTTCCCCAACCCACCCACTCTTGCTTCCTATCCCTGGCATTTCCCTGTACTGGGGCATATGATCTTCACAAGACCAAGGGCCTCTCCTCCCACTGATGACATAGTAGGCCATCCTCTGATACATATGTGGCATACTGGTTAGTTCATATTGTTGTTCGTCTTACAGGGTTGCAGACCTCTTTCGCTCCTTGGGTACTTTCTCTATCTCCTCCATTGGGGGCCCTGTGTTCCATCCAATAGATAATGGTGAGCATCCACTTCTGTATTTGCCCTGTACTGGCATACCCTTACAAGAGACAGCTATATCAGGGTCCTGTCAGCAAAATCTTTCTGGCGTATGCAATAGTGTCTGGGTTTGGTGGTTGTTTATGGGATGGATCCCCAGGTGGGGTAGATTCTGGATGGTCCTTCCTTTCATCTCAGTTCCGAACTTTGTCTCTGTAACTCCCTCAATGGGTATTTTGTTCCCCATTCTAAGAAGGAACCTGAGAAAATCCAAAACATCATCAGATCCTACTACAAAAGGCTATACACAAAAATGGAAAAACTGGAGGAAGTGGACAATTTTCTAGAAAGATACCAGGTACCAAAGTTAAATCAGGATCAGATTAACTATCTAAACAGTCCAATATCCCCTAAAGAAATAGAAGCACACATGAATAGTCTCCCAACCAACAAAAAGCCCAGAACCAGATGGGCTTAGTGCAGAGTTCTATCAGACCTTCAAAGAAGATCTAATTCCAATTCTCCTCAAACTATTCCACAAAATAGAAACAGAAGCTATTCTACCCAATTCATTCTATGAAACCACAATTACTCTGATACCTAAACCTTATAAAGACCCAACAAAGAAAGAGAACTTCAGACCAATTTCCCTTATGAATATTGATGTAAAACAAGTTTTAATGAGCCAGCAGGTTTATCTTTTAATCTTTGGGATTATCAGAATCTCTCTGGTGTCATGAATTTCCACATCTCCAGACTCACCATTGCTGTTATCAATTGAAAATGACAATCTCCTTACTAGAGTCCAAGACTTTCCTTCGAAATACATGGTGAGTAGGCACTAGATATGTTTCTTGGCTCTTCTGGGCAATATTTAGCCATAAGTTCTGATGCTGCATAACATGATTCCCCAAAGCTCTGGAGAAGTACAGAACCATTTGCCACTTATCCTCATAAGTCAGATTTGTCATGATACTACTTCAGTCCTCACCTCTGTATTACTTAGAGTTGGTTAATTTCCACATCAAGGAAATACTAAAATATGAAATGTATCACGTGAAAGAAGAACAAATGTCTCTTCTTTTAAGGCTTCGGAATGAATATTCTGATTGGGCAGCATTTCTCTTCTATTCATTAATCTAGAGAACTGGGGTTTAGTTCTTTCATGAACACACCAGTTCCAGAGTCTTCATTCTCATCTTCATCCTACTATGAGATGGAGAATGATGGCTTTTTGGGACACCATCTGGAAGTGGGAGTTTATACATGTGCAGGGTTTTGCTGACTTTCAGCTGCATCACCTAAATAAATATCAAGACAGATTGAAAATGGATTTAGTTTGTGAACAGAATAAAAGTAAATCCCTCATATAGATTAGCTAATAGACATGCTCTTTCACTCTTTTTTTGAGCTCTTGTGTCTCTTCAGTTCTTTGGTAGTTATATGGTCCTCTTGTGGTGGGTATTTATAGTATTCTTTCCTCTTCTCAGAAGGACTTTAAATGCATATATATTTGTGGTACTTAGAATTGAGCCCATGTCTCTATCTAGATCAATTCCTGTCCATGGAGCTACAGTTTTATCTCCTCTATCTTGATGTTATCTGAGCTCCATGCTGTTTGTGTTTTCCCAAAGGAAGTCTTCCTGGACTTTGTTATGTGTATCCACTACTTCAGGTACTCTACCTTTTATAAGTTTCCTTACAATTTTCATGTTAAGGCTCTGTTCTTAAATATGCCCTTATTACAATACTGCTGCCCAGAGCAATGTCTTGGGTATCTACTCTAAATGTTTACTTTTCTCGTAAGTGAAGTTTTCCAAAAGTTTTCTGTTTAGATAAATTAGAATAAGTTATACTTGGGTCCAGTTTCAACACTGGTAAGAGACTGAACAACATACAGAGACAGGACAGATGTTTCTGCGGTAAGCTTCTCTGTGCACACAATTTAAATTGCATTAAAATGTATATAGCTAAATATAGGGTAAGAAGCAGAGTGGAGGTTTGTTGCTGTATAATTAAAAATAGGAAAAAAATTGAGCAAATCAAGTAACTTATTTAAGAACCATTAGGTCATTATTATAAATGTTTTTGTTCACTAAAGTATTTTTTGCTTATATTGAAAATAGATATTTTTCTCACATAATATATTTGATTGCTGGTTTCTCTCCTTCTATCCTTCCTCACCTCATCTCTCATCCAGATCTCCCACCTTTATGTCTCTCATTACAAAACAAACAGGCTTTGAAATAATAATAATACAATAAATTTAAAAGCTCTAACATATTAGAATAGAGCAAAACAAATAAACAGATGAAGAACTCAAGAAAGATACAAGAAACAGATCTACTCATTTGTACATTAATGAATTTCATAAAAATTAACTAGAAGTTATAATACATATGAAAATGACCTGTATGGTAATATACATATTAAACAATCCTTGGCTTTGAGCAGTCTGCTAGCCCAAGTGAAGCTCCATTTTTCTCCCTCCTCTCCGCCCACCTTTATCAGGCCTGTGGATCCTGAAACATACAGGCAAACTTCCCTTCCACCACCCATTTTCCCTGCTTGATGAGTCCTCTGGAGCAAGCAGAGTTACTCTGAGCAGCCTACTGTCCCAGTGGGACATCTACTCTGCCATACCTTTCTTCATCTTCATCAGACTTGCTGAGCTTGAACCATACAAGTAAGGTTTCTTTCCTTCACCCATCTTCCCTGCTCCCTGAGTTCCTCTGGGCACACCAAATTCCCTGATTGGCCTGTTAGCCCACCTCTCTAATGGTCCTCATCCTATTAGCATCTCCTGGTCCATACAGACCTGCAGATCTAGAAGTATACCTAGCACAAGGATACCCATAAGAAGCCTGCCATATCCGAGCAATTAAGATCAATACACCTCCCAATACCTACTACAACAGGAATATCCAGGAACCAAAGCCATCCAGATGTCTAAAGGCCCTTGATAAGAACACAGTCAACAAAAGCCAGGGCAGTATGACACCTTCAGACCACAGGTAATCTACTACAACAAGCCCTGGATATCCTAACACAGCTGAAACACAAGAAAATGACCTTAAATCCAATCTTAGAAAGATGATAGAGGTCTTTCAAGAGGAAATGAATGATCTCTTAAAGAAATGCAGGAAAATACAAGCAAACAGGTAGGGTCTATAAAAAGGTAACAAATGAATCCCTTAAAGACATACAGAAAAATGCAATTAAGCAGATGAAAGAAATAAGTAAAACTGTGTTCAAGATCTGAAAGTGGAAACAGAAGCAACAAAGAAAACACAAACTGGAGAAATCTTGGAAATGGAATACCTAGGGAAGAGAAAAGGAACAACAGATGCAAGCATCACCAAAATAATGCAAGAGATACAGGAGAGAATCAGGTGGAGAAGATACAATAGAAGAAATTGATGCATCAGTCAAAGAAAATGTTAACTCTAAAAAAGTTTTGACACAAAACATCCAGAAAAATCTGTGACACTATGTAAATACCCACCCTACGAATAATAGGCTTAAAAGAAGGTCCTAGCTCCAAGGCCCAGAAAATATTTTCAATAAAGTCACAGAAGAAAACTTTCCCAACTTAAGGAAAGAGATCCCTATAAACATACAAGAAGCTTATAGAATACCAATTGGACTGTAAGAAAAGGCAATCCTCCTATAAGATAGTCATCACAACACAAAATATACAGAACAAAGAATATTAAAAGCATCAAGGGAAAAGGAGAAGGTACCATACAAAGGCAGACCTATCAGAATTATACTTGACATCTCAACAGAGGCTCTCAAAGCTGGAAGTGCATGGACAGATAACTTGCAACTTCTTAAAAACAAAACAAAACAAAACCCACAGATGCCAACCTAGACTACTATACCCAGCTGTCTTAGTCAGGGTTTCTATTCCTGCACAAACATCATGACCAAGAAGCAAGTTGGGGAGGAAAGGGTTTATTCGGCTTACACTTCCATACTGCTGTTCATCACCAAGGAAGTCAGGACTGGAACTCAAGCAGGTCAGAAAGCAGGAGCTGATGCAGAAGCCATGGAGGGATGTTCTTTACTAGCTTGCCTCCACTGGCTTGCTCAGCCTGCTCTCTTATAGAACCCAAGACTACCAGCCCAGAGATNGCACCACCCACAAGNGNNCNTNCCCNCTTGATCACTAATTNAGAAAATGCCTTACAGCTGGATCTCATGGAGGCATTTCCCCAACTGAAGCTCCTTTCTCTGTGATAACTCCAGCTGTGTCAAGTTGACACAAACTAGCCAGTACACCAGCAATACACTCAATCATCATAGATGGATTAAGAAAGATATTTCAAGACAAATCCAAATTCAAACAATATCTATCCACAAATCCAGTTCTACAGAAAATACTAGAAGGAAAATTCCAGCCCAAGGAGAATAACTATATACAAGGAAACATAGGAACTAAGTAATTCCATACCAGAAAAACCAAGAAATTAACACACACGCACACACACATGCACACACACATGAATGCACGTAAACATACATATGCATGCACACACACATACGTATACACACACACACACACACACACACACACAGAGAGAGAGAGAGAGAGAGAGAGAGAGAGAGAGAGAGAGAGAGAGAGAGAGAACCTAGAGATTGGGAAAGAACCTTCACCACCCTACATTTGAGGGCTGATATCTAATATTTATAAAATACTCAAGAAGTTAAACACCAACAACCAAAATAATCACATTTAAAAAATGGAGAACAGAGCTAAACAGAGAATTCTCAGCAGGAATCTTGAATATATGGGAAGGACTTGATGCCCAAGCATAAGGGAATACTAGGGCGGTGAGGTGTGAGTGAGTGAGTGGGTAGGGGAGCACCCTCATAGAAGCAGGAGAGTGGGAAAGGTGGTTTGTGGAGGGGAAACCAGGAAGGGGGATAACATTTGAAATGTAAATAAATAAACAAATTATTTTTAAAAAGAAATGTTTAAAGTCCTTAGTTATCAGGGAAATGCAAATCAAAACAACCCTGAGATTCCATCTTACACCAGTAAGAATGGCTGAGATCAAAAACTCAAACGATAGCACATGCTGGTGAGGATGCTGAGCAAGGGGAACACTCTTCCATTGTTGGTAGGAGTGCAAACTTGTAAAACCTCTTTGGAAATTAATTGGGCAGCTTCTCACATAACTGGGAATACTTCTATCTCAAGACCCAGCTATACCATTTCTGGGCATACACCCAAAATATGTTCTACCATCCCACAAAGACATTTGCTCAACTATGTTCACAGCAGCTTTATTTGTAATATCCAGAAACTGAAAACAACCTAGATGTCCCTCAACTGAAGAATGGATAAAGGTAATGTGGTACATTTGCACAGTGAAATGCAATTCAGTTATTAAAAACAAAGACATCATGAATTTTGCAGGCAAATGAATAGATCTTGAGAATATCATCCTGTGTGAGGTAACCCATTGCCCAAAGGACAGTCTAAAAGGTATGTACTCACTTATGAATGGATATTAGCCATAAAATGCAGGATACCCATACTACACTCCAAAGACTCAAAGAAGTTAAATGAGAAAGAGGGCACAAGTGAGGATGTTTGAATCTTACTTAGAATGAGGAATAAAATAGTCACAGAAGTCAAATGGAAGGAGAGAACTGGGAGGGCGAGGGGATAAGAAAGGGAATAGGAGGCTACAGGATCAGATGTGCGAAGGGACAAGAGGGATGACCAGATGGCCATTAGAAACAATGGGAATCTGCAAATGACAGGATGAAGAGTTGAGTGACTGCCACAGAGGGACTTCACTTGGGTCCCCGATCTTCATGGAAAGGGCGTCTCTGGTTGCAGGCGAGCGAGGATTTGGTGAATGTGGGGTGACAAACAAATACGGACAGAAGGGAGTATGGTATCTGGATGCAATTTGTCAATTCGAGCATCAGACTATTTATACAGAATAAAATAGGGAAGTTAGGTGACACATCAGCAAGGTACAAATGAGGTTGCTTAATGACTCTTACACAAAACAGAAGAATGTAAACACAAAGACTGGCAGGAACTGGGCAATAAAGCAATTGAGACAAAGTCAGCTCTATCTAAGGTCAGCTATAGTCTTAGAAGCTAGGTGTGAGGTCTTTATACTCCAGGGGCAAGAACTTTCACACCCAAGTCGTGGTTCTAATTAGGGAGTTCTGTTCTAGCTAACCTTCTCATGAATAATGCAATACTCTAAAACCACAGCCCAATCTTCTTCCTAAACCATTGTAAATTCCTGTATATGGGAGCGACTTGGATTTTATTCTAAGTGATAGTGTGGGGGGACTTTCTACTAATAAGTAATGTAGTCTGTCATATATAACTATACTAAGAATTCTAAACTTACTTTGCTAAGCTTACCTTGAGATTTCTAACTCTATGTAGTAGATAGTAAAGCCTGATTTCTTTCAATATCTCTCTTACAATACTAGAGGCAATTCTGAATGTCACTGAATAGGCAACATTCTTACTGAATTCTAAACCCTGGGTTGACTCAAGGACTACCTAGGGCATTGGTGCAGGCCAGGAAGCAAAGTTCAATTTTGCTTAGGTATTTGGCAAGTCATTGTTTGGAGGCACCTATAACAAAACAATACTGAAAGGAAGCACACAGATCCATTTGCAAGGACAAAATTGGAGAATACGTGCTATGGGATGCCACAGTTCCAGGAGACAAAGTTTCTGTGAAAATCTTTGCCTCAGGACTGCATCCAGGCTTTTGGCCTGTCATGCTTGTCACTACTGGAGAGAATGTAGCAGTTCAGTGAAAGCACATGGATCTGTTTTCCAGCTAAAGCAAGGACATTGGAGCATTCATTATACAGGATGCCACGATTCCAGGAGACTAAGTTTCTGTGAACTTTTTGCCTCGGGACAGCGCCCAGGTTTTGGGGACCCTGTTGCGCTTGTCACTACTGGACAGAATGTAGCAAGTGACATCTACAGGATGAGACAGAGACCTGTGATAAGGAAAGTGCCCCAGAATCAATGGGGTTGACCTTATCTGTGAATCACAGCACTGGAGGTATGGAACCTGAAGGGGCTCCCTCATGTAGACAGGTAGGAATCCTAATGGAGTGGTACCAACCCACCCACAAAACATTCAACTCAAAATTTATTCTCTCCACAAGAAAGAAAGTCACAGGGAATGGAGCAAAGATTGAGGAAATTGCCAACCAATAACAAGTCCAGCATGATTCCCATCCCATCGGCAAGCACCGATGCCGGACACTATTAATAATACTCTGTCATGTTGGCAGACAGGAGTCTAACATGGCTCTCCTCTGAGAGGCTCCACCCAGTAGCTGACTCAGACAGATACATACACCAACAGCCAAACAGTAGATGAAGTTTGGGGACACTTATAGAAGACTAAGAGGAAGGATTGTGGCCTCTAGTGGGATAGGAATTCCACAGAAAGACCAACATAATCAACTAACCTGGACCCTTGGGGATCCCAGAGACTGAACCACTAACCAATGAACATACATGGGTAGGACCTAGGTCTCCCTGGATATATGTAGCAGAAGTGCAGCATGGTCTTCATGTGAGTCCCAAACAAGTAGAGTTGGGACCTATCACAAAAGCCGTTGCTTGTATGTCGGATAAGTTCTAGCTGGGCTGCCTAATCTTGCTTCAGTGGAAGAAGATGTGCCTAATCCTGCAGAAACTTGAAGTGCCAGGGTAGGGGTACACCAGGTGGGCCCCCACTCACTCAGAGGAGAAAGGTATGGGAGATAGAGGAAGTATTATGGTAGAGGGTGACAAGGAGGGGGGAAGTGAGTGAGATATAAAGTGAGTGAGTAAAGAAAAATTGTTGCCATGACATAAGACAATGAAGCTCCAAAGATGTTATTGAATTTATTTTCTATTGACCATCTACTGCTGGACATGCAGCCTGCCCAAGAGCAGAGATTTTTCTCAATGATACATCTTGGAGAAAGCTAACTTTTCATCTGTCACCAAACTGAGATAGCTTCTTGGTTAAGGATGGAGCATGTGTCCACTTTTCCTTTGAGCTCTAGGACTCCATCTGGGGCAGAGCTGTGCAGGCCCTCCCTGTATGTGCTGCTTCAATCTGGCCATTCATATGTGCATTGTGCTTACTGATTTAGAGGGGCTTGCTTTCTTCATGCCATTTATTCCGCATCCCTGCTCCTCTTCCACGAAATTCCCTGAGCCCTAACGGGAGGGAATTGATTGAGACAATGTCTCTATTATCTGGGGATGGTTGTTCTGGAACTTGTTATATGGAACAGCCAAGCATTGAATTCACATGCCACCACTCTCAGCTACACTATACCCTTTCTTTGAGTAACCAAATTGCAATATTTTTTGTTTTATCAGTATCTTTGATAGGTCTCTTCTTCCCCAATAGAAGATAAATGTCCTACTAATGGTCTGAAAGAAGATTTCATGAGCATTCAGAATTTACACTTCCTGATGAGTGACCAGAAGCATCACTAAGTACCGGTGCTAGAGCAATTCACAGCCTCAGCAAAAGGGTTCTGAAGTCAAGGTTGTGTTTTAACACAATAAATCACTGCAACTTTAATTATAAACACTGGCTGGAGACTGACCTTTGCAGACGATTTGCATACCGTTTCTGTCTGAAACAGGGAGTCAGAGAATCATGTATTTAATATACTTCTACATTCTGTCTTCTTACATCCTTTTTACTAGTGAACCTGGGGCTTCTGTCTGGTATATTTTCTTTCTCCTTTTTTCTTTTGTCTTTTTTTTTTGGTATAGAATAGAGCTTATTTAGGTCATGGGGAGGGGAGTAAAGAGAGTAGTAGAGGGGATAGAAAGGCAGAGAAGGGGAGAGTAGAGACATAAGGGCAGGCCATGACCACATAGAGAGAGGGGTGAAGGGAATGGAGTGGGGGGCACAAGGGAGCAAGAGGCAAGAGAGAAACAAGAGTGTAAGAGATTTAAAATATTTATTTACTTAAATAAGTACTCTGTAGATGTATTCAGACACACCAGAAGGGGGCATCAGATCCCATGGCAGATGGTTGTGAGCCACCACGTGGTTGCGGGGTATTGAACTCAGGACCTCTAGAAGGGCAGTCAGTGCTCTTAACCTCTGAGACATCTCCCCAGCCCCTTTTATTTTTTTCTTACCCACAGACAGAAGATAATAAATTATGCAATTTTGGGTCTTTCAATTATTATGAAAGGATAATCCCCAATTATTTTTTTTTCTGGAAAATTGTATTCCATTGAAAAGTCTGCCTATCTAAATTACAAGGATGTTGAAAACATTTAAAAAATTGGATGCAGGAGATTGGGAGAATATTAACCGAGTATAAAAAAACCCACAGGTTGGTGTACACAACACCACTGTGACATTTCTGAAGATCATATGTTAAAATAAACTTGGGGGATTATCTGAATAAATGATGTTATGACAGTCTTGGCATTACTTCTTGGCCAAAGATTATTCATCACAAATGGTATATCTATTTCTATCTACTCAAAAACAGTCTCACCCTAAGAAGCATACCTACATAGCATGTACGAAACAGAAAATATCATAATAAATTTAGGGAAATATCTTAGCACTTGAAAGTTATTGGCAGCACTACAATGACATTTGAAAAGAGCATTCCTGCACAGTGAAACATGTGTTATTTAGTGACACTTAGAGGCAACTCCTGTAAGGCATGCTTCACTTTTCTCATCCACATTGTTCTGTTCTTCTCTTTACTTATTGCCACAAGACTCCTATTTTTTGTTTTCTTTCAGATAGCAGGTCAACAACCCAGTGCAACTACCCTTGATCTTATAGCCATGTAAGAATGGGGTTCTTTCTTTAGTAGGTCATACCTGTGTATAGTTCTCTGCATAAATTCTCCTCCCCACACGCATTACTATAAATAATTTCTGACCCCTGTTATTCACCATGGTTGTCTAAAGTGCCCCATATCGCTGCAAAGAAAAGAAGGACATAATGTAGGTTCTATATCTATATCAATCTCTTCCAAAAATGTATCTAAATTTAGAACCAGTGAACGGATTGCAGCTGAATAAACATGCTGTCATCCTTAAAGTTACATTTAAGACTACTAAAACCACTGTAGACTCAAGCTAACTGATGAGCTTATCAAAATGATCCACAAATATCAGGGTGAAAATAATTTCTGAATCTTAAAAAAAAAAGAATGTAAATATATTTCAGGAAAAAATATCAAATTACTATTATTTGGGTAGGAAATCCCACAAGAACTATTTTAAAAAATTAAAGTAAGAAAATGAGAGTATTTATTAAATCATCTGATAACTGTCTGGAGAGAAACCATTTTCCTAGAGGAGCCCTGACTGCTTTTTGCAGGGAACTTCCAAGGAAAAAGCCATATCCTGTTTTGCAGTTGCAAGAGGAAGTAGAGAAAGCAAGCAGTTTAAGAGAAGCAAAAAGTGTCAGTTAGCTGGAGTTTCCTAACCTCAGGTGCCTGGGACTGGGCTGTGTAATTTCCTAAGGGACTTTCTAGTAAGAAAATATGTAAAGCAGGTATATCTGAATCAAACCTTAAATGGGTATAGCAGGGAAAGATGGAGGAACTTTGGCCCTTGATATATCAGACTAGAGATATGTGCAAGCGTTCCCTACTACCTAATGTACTGTGATGGGTCTCTCATACTACAAAGTACTATTCTTATCTCTATCAAACATTTTGTTCCTTCCCAGCTCTTAATGGAAAGTTTTATCAGCTGTTCCCAAGGTTTCAGAAATGATTTAGAAGTGTGGGTCTAACTAACCTCTGTATGCAAACCATTTGGAATTTAATAAGCTTCTATTGTATTATTTCTTACAGTTTAGAATCATTAGATGTCAGCATTCATATTATGAGCATGAAACTCTGTTGTACAATCTTAAGGCCATGATTCTTGTGACTTTCCTGGATGATGGGGGAAGGATTGTAGCCTGTAGGTGAGAATCCCCACAAATGTTCCATAAGAAATGGTTTTAAAAAGACCACCAAAGGCAGGGTGCATTGCTTGGACTAGAAAATGATCACACACTCGTCCATGCTCTCATTAACTCTGAGTTTCTACATGTGGCTTAGGCTACATTCAACCTTAAGTCATTCATCCATTGGTTTGCATTCCTAAATGTGTAGTCTTTACAGGTAATTACCTTAGACCCTTAACTATTAATATTCTCCCTAAGTATTCACTGATAACTTCAATTAATATACATAAAGACTGATGAATACTGTATATCTTCTATTTGTACTCACGGAGACATTTGGTTTTCAGCAGTCACGTGCATCTAAAATTAGAAATTATATGTGCAAAACAAAGATGCCCTGTGTGTAATGCCTGCAAGCAGCTTCTCTATTGGCTGAGACCCAATTCATTGAAATCTCTCTAATGCAAAAACTCATCTTTTACATATCTAACTATTAAAGCACACAAGTTCAAACATGTAAACTGTTAGTGACCTAGGATCCTATGTGTTTGGCATATCTCATGAAACCTAACTTGGTAGGAGTTCACTGTATTATGATACCCATGCTTCCTCTGTCCTACAGATTGCCAACCACCCTGCTGAATGACATCACCTGGACGAGTAGGCAACCACTCTAACGCCATTCTACATGGATTTCATTGTTCACCTCTCTAAAGTTATTCATCTAGGGTACGGCTCTTATTATTTTGGCTTTTTCTCTATATCACCTCTCAAATCTTTCACCTTCCATAAAAACAATTCACAGAGTCGAAGAAAAACTGTGAGACAGAAAAGCCTTTGTAACAATTGTTATACTATATTCTTGCAATCATTTATGAAAGAATAAAACACAAAAAGATAAAATACAAATTTAAAACTCAATTATCTAGAAATAGATGAGAGGACTTGGTGGTAGGCATACATAAAACACATCCCATGTTTTACTAGAAATTAGTGAGGATTTCAAAAAATTTAACTGCATCTTTATTTATTTGTGTGTGTGTGTGTGTGTGTATGTGTGTGTATATGTGTGTGTATATTTGTGTGTGTATGTGTGTATATGTGTGTGTACGTGTGTATATGTGTGTATGTGTGTATATGTGTGTGTGTATGTGTGTGTGTGTGTGTGTATACATACACACACACACACACACATACACACACACATGGGTGATTTGATGCCATAGAAACCATGTGGATGTCAGAGGACAACTTGAGAGATTTAGTTCTCTCCACCTAGCATGTGAATCTTGGGGTTATAACTCAGGTTGTCAGGCCTGTCAACAGGCACTTTTACCCACTGAGCCAGCCTTCTGGCCTATGAGAAGGTTTTCTTTGGGTGCTCAAAATTCTTGCCATAGAGAAGAAAATGAAAGCAAGTATAAATATTCTACTTAGTAACGCAGTTTAAAATACTCACAGAACTTCCCCTTGGGAATCTCTGATATTGAAAATAGTCCAATTGATCCATAATGTCTCTAAGCCCGGGCTCCTAGACTGCACACATTTTCTTCTTGTGAGCAGGGGTTCTGGGTGCGAGAGGTTATTGGGTTATGTGTCAGGATAGGTGTTTCACAGACCACTTGGATCTGATACACACATTGGTGAACTCCTCGGAAGAGTGCTGGTAGCGACTGGAACTACCTTCCTAATCTTTCTTTGATTTCCCAGCCTCATTTGTAGCGAATATGGCCATACAAAGTGTTTTGTTTAGTGAGTAACTGGAAGTTAGAAGAAAACCTTAGATTACCTATGAGGAGTAGGGAATATCCTCTTACAACATTTTTCCTACTTGCTGTCTAGACTACAGAGGACATGGCAGGACATTCTGAGAGTCCAAGGGTTTGGAGAGAGAAACACTATTCACAATGAGGCTACAGAGAGAGCCTTCTCTGCTTCATGGGTACATTAGAAAAAATTATCTTCTAGATTATCTGAAAGAGAAATAATCTTCTATCTCTTTATAAAATTAATAATAATAATAAAAGCTATTATTAATGTTGTGGAATGCAGCATGTGACAGGTATAGAACAGCCCTGCAGTTTTTTCTCTTCTTCCACTTTCATGTGGGATTCTGGGATCAATTTCAGTTGGCCAGAGTTGTGCCCCAAGCACTTCCTTCCCTCATTGATCCAGATGCTGGCTCTTGTGTCTCTTAAGAATGGTATATTTGTTTCATCCTATTGCCTCCCATTTGCATATAACAATGAGCTCTATAGACTAAATTATTTTGAAGAATGAATAAAACCTGGTGAGACAGAATGCAGTGGAAACTCTTCAATGAATCATCCTTTGAGACTGGCAGGATCCTGATCTTCTGACACAATCTAGAGCAAGTCAAACTTCCCCATTAGTAATAGTGACTAGTTCTTCTATATTCAGATTTCAGAAATGGCTGTCATTTATCTCTATCATGAACCAAGGACCGGGTACTTCAGTTATTTCTCTCTGAGCTTCAATTTAGTGCCTTTCATGGTAAGGAGGACAAAGCATGCAGTTATTTGCTACTTGGTGAGATTAATGAAAAGAAGGCCTTGAATTGAAATGTCAAGAGAAAGAAGTTATAAAAACAATATGTAGTTAGAAGTATATAGGGGTTGGTAGAAAAACTGCCAGGTTATGACCTATTTGTGTTAGAGGTGCTGATTCTAGAGCAGGAGCGACCATGATGAAAAGGGAGTAGATCTGTATCTTGTCACCTGTACTTGTTTTTTTAAATGCAATTCTCATTAATTATGGATAATTTTATAGTTTTATTGTAGTTTAGCTGGTACTACTACTACTAATGTAATATAACACTTGGTCATCCAATATCATCCAAGGAAGAGAAGCCACAACTACATATCCATAGGAAATCCAAATGAATGATATTTTACTCTTTTAACCATGAAAATACACATATGAATACATGGCATATGCACATACTATCACATGTATCTCTAGCAAAAAATAGATACTTACAACTCTAGTTTCATCTCTTATGGTAGATAACCTGGAAAATGTTACATGCTGAATGTTAGAAAACTTGAGCTCTACAAATCAGCATAGTGTATTTTAATAGAACATATTATTAGCTAAGACAGTTTGACTTAAAGGGAAGGTACAGTGCTTTACTCTCCTTTAGGTATATACACAGTAGTGAGACTGCTTGGTCACATGGCAGTTCTGTTTTCTTTTTTTCTGGACTATTGCCACTGGTCTATCGCTTTCTCAACTGCTTGTACCTTCCCACTGGCAGTACAGAGAACCCACGCAGAAGTGACCTCGCTCACACATGATATTTCTTTCCCTTTTGATGATGGGGATCCTAACTGTGGGGAGAGAAGTTTTGTGTTTTTGATTTATATCCTTTGGTACCCAAAGGCACTGAGAAATCTGTCATTATGTATGTTCAGCAGAGAGGACCTACAGAATGTGAGAACGTATTTGTAAATTATACCTCGGAACGGTGCTTGACAGCCAAAATACTTTTAAATCCCTAAGATGAGCAATGAAAAAAATCAGTCTAATTGTTAATGGACTAAAGAACTAAATGGACACTTCTCTGATGACTGTGCAAATGATGAACATATTTTGTTGACACATATATGAGCACATTCACTTTAGCACAGCCAGTCCTACTGGACACCATTCCCTGAAGACATTGCTTTCTGTTTGTTTGTTTTGCTTTACTGTATTTTTTGGTGCCTTTGTTAAAAATCAATTATCTGAAGAGTATGGGTTATTATCTGTGTTCTCATTAGTCATTATGTCTCTAATTTTCCAAGGACACTTGAGTTGAAAATTTGCCCCTTGTTTAAATCCATACATTGACATGACCTGCTTTCAGTCTCTCTCTCTCTCTCTCTCTCCTACACACACACACACACACACACACACACACACACACACACACACACACACAATGTTCCTATCCTTCAGCCACTATAATCCTATCATTTTATAGTTATTTATTAAGATGCTTATTTAAATCGAATTAAAAAACCAAGTAAAAGACAAGATTAGATTACATCATATTATCAGGTAATGGAAGCACTAATGCTCTGTGCCTGTTCATGAATAAGAAAATAAAAATGAAAACAGAATTCTGTTACATACTGGCACACTTAAATATTTATGTATACTAGAAAGGGACCTAGGAGCCTCTGCCTGTTCTTAGTTTATGAGAGTATTTTGAAAGTAAAAATAGAAAATATATTCTGAACATTGAATCTATTAATAGAATATAGATTAATATGCCAAGGTTGATTACTTGTGGAGTTTTAGGTGGACATTAATGATAATTTATGAAGCAGTTACTAGAGCAGAAAAAAGTAGATGAATCCTTATATAAGGTGTCTGTCACAAAATGGTGCCAGCTATGATCCGGCCCTGCAGACAGGTGAGTGTAAATTACAGTTGGGACCAATGTTTTAGTGGATTAAACTTTCTTCTTCTTCTTCTTCTTCTTCTTCTTCTTCTTCTTCTTCTTCTTCTTCTTCTTCTTCTTCTTCTTCTTCTTCTTCTTCTTCTTCTTCTTCAGATAAAACAGCCTACTTACACAAAACCTGTTACTAAAAAGAAACAACTGGGTTGAATACATAAGAACAAGAACTTTAAGGATACGAAGATATCTCCCATAGCAAAAAGATACATATTTGAATATTCAGCATAGGTTAAATAAGAGCGATTTTTTTACAGAACCTTTAAAATTGATTTTAATCTTTAAAAAATTGTGCCACACATGTAAATGTTAGCAAGTTTTTTAAACTGATGATTTAAGAGAAATATCAATGCTACAGAAGTATAATTGTTTGTAGATTCCAAAATACATGCTCTCTGCTGCGGATTAGGCTGAGTGAGGGGCACATACATTCAAGAAGAAAAAAAGTAAGTATTTCAGGTAATTTCTCAGAGCTAAAGCTCAGTTTGACGAACATAATAACTTCTATGGGTGGCAGTTTATATAAAACAGATGGACTTTTAACATCATAATAATTTGGTTCAATTTAAGTGAATTACAATTAAAATTACTCCTTTTAAGTATGAACAATGACAAATCAAAAATGCAAAAATGCCAAACAAGAAATTACAGTGGTGAGCAAGATCAGATGGAAAGATGCTGCATAAAGAGGGCTTGCTGATTTGTGTATCTGCATTTGGGTTCCCAGTGCTGCCCAGGGCTGTAACTCTTCTTGTACAACCAGAATGCATGCTCCTTTTTATATTCGAGTGTTTAGTTAGAAGATGCTGAGAGATTCCATTTCTGATGCTCATTCTGCACTATTTATGTGTCTAGCCTCAGATGGATTGTTTTGAAATCAGCCAGATTAATTCTCCTGTCAGCCCCATGTCACTCCACAGATAGTTAATTGAGTTGTATTTCCTTGGATGGAGGACTTGAATATGTGTTGCATTACCAGCCTTCTGGCCACCAAAATTTGGAATTCACTGCTTTCTGACCCCAGGGTTCACCAGATAACAGTGAGCATATGTTTCCTTCCTCTTACTGTCTTCCTATGAGATATAACCAGACACCATCCAGCACTCATTGTGACCTTCTATAACCCTCCAGAAAACAATTCTCTGCATGACAACTATGATTTATTTTCATGTATTGTGAGACCTTTATTATTATCACACACTCTTCCTTTCTAAATTTGATCATTTCTTATTATTCTCAAAACATTTATAGTTTCATTGTTCAATGACCAAGAAGTAATATTTACTTATCTGAATAATTTTATTTCTGGGGAAAATCTATCATTGTAATTCATCCTACAACATAAACAAACTGAATGTTACCCACATTCCACATAAATGTAATTTGCATAAAACTAATGAATTTAGTTTATTATTTATAGATTATAAAGCTATATTTCCTGTTTTAATTTCTCAGTTTAGTTTTTATGGTAAAATGTCAAGTTTTGCATGCCCTGTCAAAGTTCACAGACCTTTGTCTGTTTGTCTAGTAGTTGAATAAATTGGAATTCCACAATTGATGCTTCTATTTCTCCAAAAGCCTAGAATCTGTTTTGGGCATTATTGAACTTCAGTCTGTTTTATCCTCTATGGTCGTCTCCTTCACCCTGTTGGTGAAGGAGGTGGACTCACCCTTAGATAGCAACAGATGTGTGAATGCACATTATGTGACCCTAGACAGATGAGATTTGATGCAGTTCAGCAGGAGAATGAAGCAGTAGTCACAGTGGGAAGCCAGATTTTTAAGGTCAAGAGAGTGAGGTGACTTTTGATTTCCTAAGGAGAGCATCTCTCTGTGGCTGGTATGGAGGCAACTTGCATTGGAGAAAGGATGAAGTAGACTGCAGATGCTTTTGTTTATAGCAGAATAATCTAGATTGGATGACTTTGTGTATAAGGAGATATCCTGTATTTCAGGCATTTGGGAGCCTCTGCAGTCAGATGTCAGAGCAGCATGTGGGGGGCTTGGACATTTCAAAACAAACAACCTATATTGCAGACATTTCCTTTTCCTCCTTGACAGCGGTGCCCAGAAGCTTTGCTTATACATGAGGCACATATACTGGTATTGTGTGTTGAAGTTACTACTGTTCAATAGCATATGATTCTTCCTCATCCTGTTTTTAAATAATTAAAAAGTGAAAATAAGAACTCATGATTAAGCAAGGATTATGATGATGACTATAATGATGTGTGATATTCTGTGGTTTTAGTCAGTATGATGAAAATGATCACATATTTGTCATTTCTCAGTTTTTCTTCTGTTGTTTTTATTTTGTATATATATATATACATTTAATAATTTTATTCTGCAGCTAATATTTTATGGGTAATTACCTATCTAATTCTATTTATACACTTTAAACTTTGGTGCTTATTGATCTGTAAAATACTATACTTTAAAATTAGTAACACTCTTATTTTCTACGTTAAAACTATAATCTACAGAATTTAGAGAAAATGAAAATTTTGTGGCAAAACTATTGGTATGATTAAATTGAGTGTCAGTTCACATAATAAATATGGATTTTACTTTATTGTCTGTGAGCTTATGGCCTATACAGTGAATTCTAAGCTAGCTAGGTATATCTAATGAGACCCTATATAAAAATTGTGTTTGGCTCCTAGTAGTAGAATTATCTCAGAAACATGAATAGTAACAAGAAGAGTCCATCTTCTTCTCTTTGTTAATCTAGATCCATGAAGTTCATCCTCTATTCAGAATGGAACATGTTAGCAGTATCTGCCACATCTTGGTGTATTCTTTTTTAGTGATGGAGTGAGCTGATTGATGCCTTGTGCACAACAGATATGCACTCTCTCACCAAAATGCACCCTTGGCCCTTGGAGTTCACAAACAGTATAACGTGATGCAATTCAGGCTGGTCTCAAACTAGCAATTCTCCCCACTTTACCTCTAAAATGTTGGAATTATAAGCATGAGCGACATACTAGCTGGTTCATACTCTGCTGTTGAAAAGATGGGGTGATTTTTAAGCAGTTAGCTTGGTAAAGCAAAGGATGTGAGCATGGGTACTGTCTAAAAAAAAGTGTATTCCGAATTAAATCCCAGACCAGTTCCTGCACACCCCTGCAGTGCTGAGAATAACACCTCCTGCTGCTAGACTGTGAGGAGGATGTGTGGCAATCATCCCAGGAGAAGGGATTTGGTCACCTGGTCACAGTAATGTGCTCAGCTTCTTTGCAGTTAGAAGAGTAGCTCTTTACCAATGGTTTTAGTATTTTTTAAATTGTTATTTAATAAGAATACAGCTATACCAATGAACAGCACTTAGATGTTTGTATCTCCTACAAATGGATGTGTGTATTTTGAATCTTTAAAAAAATGTCCTAAGTTTTTTTCTTGTGATTGATATTGACTGAGTACTAGTATGAATAACTAGCTAATTTGGAACTTGTAATGTATGCCACTTAAGGTTAACTAATGTTTGAAAGTTATTAAATATGAAACTTTTCATCTGTTTATTCAGTCATTATACAGACATTTATTTCTATGTTAAGCCAATAGGCAGGTGCTGTTCTGTGGCTTGTAAAGTATTTCAAAATGTTATGAACGTATTTATACAAAATACCTTCTATCAATACTGGAAGCCTCGTTAAAAATGTTTCATTTTAGCCGGGCCTGGTGGCGCAGGCCTTTAATCCCAGCACTCGGGAGGCAGAGGCAGGTGGATTTCTGAGTTCGAGGCCAGCCTGGTCTACCAAGTGAG